>NW_008621179.1:0-22698 GCF_000691845.1 Merops nubicus | reverse complement strand
AAAGGATTCTATGATTCTAAATAAAGAGTAAGGAAGACTCCATCAGTGCTGTCTGATTTATCCTCAGTTCCTTCTGGTGATGGAGACAACTTCCAGCATCTAAATTTGTAAATATAAATAAAAAGAAATAATCAAACCTTAATAGCACTTCCTCTGGAGTCAGTAAAATCACTATATCTCAATAAACACCACGGCCTCCAGCTGAAGACATACCCAAACTGGGAGTAGTACCTCATAAAGCACAAAAACATTTGAGTTATTGCCTTTATAATCCTGTATTTATCACTTTATAGAATGATACAAATGAAACAGATGCCTGTCACTATTCCAGGATGACTCTGAAGAGCAGAGTGGACAAGAGACAATTGGCACAAATTTAAATATAGGAAACTCCACTTAATCATAAGGAAAAATCTTTTTACTGTGGGTATTGTTGAACACTGGCACAAGTTGCCCAGAGAGGCTGTCAAGTCTCCTTCCTTGAAGATATTCAAAACACTAATGGACATGGCCCTGAGCAATAGGTTCTAGTGACCCTGCTTGAGCAGAAGGGTTGGATGAGATGACCTCCAGTGGTGCCTTCCAACCCTAGCAATTCTGTGATTCTGTATGAGAAGGTATCTGACAGATAGAATAAAAGACTGAGTTTAGCAAACTCTGCTGCAATCAATGCACTTTTTCAAACATCGGCAAATATGGGGAATTCAAGGAAAGCATTCACATACAGCCAATTACTTAAAGGTGTTTATTTTTTGCAGGATGAAGATAGGTTTGGGACTTCTAAATGGATATTGAAAATAATGTGATATATTTCTCTCAGGACAACCTGCAATTCCAGGAGTGAAACAAATTAATAAGATAACCATTCTGCAAAAAGAAATTGTTCCCTTGTAGCAGGGTAAATTAGAAATCGCTTTGTAAGTCAGTTCAGATACACAACTGCAAAACTGGGTTAATGTTAAACATCTTTCTGCAGTGCAGAAATCGTCTCATTGCCACCCAATTCAGTGCCCAAAATAACATGTGGATCTTTCTAAGCTCTGGAAGAGCCACTGACCAATCTCTGGTGTTGTGGTTCACTGTTCAGAGGTGCCTGGAGCTTTTAATACATGGGCAATGAAAACTGATAGGCAATTCCACATTAGGTGGCTGACTCGATGTGGAAGGACACTAAAGGCAAGACCAGCCTTGCACCAACTTTTCCCCAGTGCTGTTCCCTGCTGTCTGATCACCCTAAAATGTGACTACCCCAAAAGAAAGAACCGTGGAAGGATGGTTATCCTGTTTTTTTTTTTGTCATCTCTTTCTTGCGTTTACCAAAACAAAAAAGATATCTTTAGGGCAGAAACTAAGCCTATATTTACACAGTTTCAAAAGTGTAACCCATCATCAGGTATCCCAAAATAAATAATAACTCAGCAGCTAGTTTATTTATCATCAGTCAGTGGGGAAGGGGGTAAAACGTGGTGTTTACAGATGGGCAAGCTCTCAAAAAAAATGAATTCTAATGTAAATTATGTTACATTATTGCCTGGGGAAATGCTGCTAAGAAAAAGCAAAGCAAAACCCAAAACAACATCAGTAACGAAAGCATCACACTATTTCTTTGTAAAAAAAGAAAAAGGGAAATAAGGATCTCTTTCCCCTGCTTATGGTTTTTCAAGTAGGAAGCCTTTCACCTTATTTAAAGTCATATGATGAATGGAAAAACCATAAAATGAATGTTAGAGAAATAATGATTTCATTTGGCACTTACTTATACACTTTAACAATTTATCTAATCCTTTAGGCAATGCAAATATTTGTTGCCACTTGCCTATCTCACCAATATGAAATAGAAGCAAGACTTATGCCTTTGTGACATTAATAACAGTATTAAACATCCTACTGAATTCAACAGGGGAGTAATTTGTGCAGGATTAAAGAAATTAAATCAGAATTCATAAGGCACTGAGAGAAGAGCAGAGAACTTAGTGATGTAGTCTGCAAAATATACTTTGTTTTTCTGTGCAGATTTCAGTTTAGTTTCAGCTCTTTAGCACATGGAAGTCTTGAAAAAAACCCATGGTGTAAATAGCAACTGTGTGTGGGGTCACTGAAAAGCTGAGGGCTACATTACGTAAAAGTTGCTTATAACATGAAACAGCAGGTCTTGAAGTCCCTTGAGTACTTTTAATGAGTTCTCTCTTGAGATTTTTTAAGACACCTAGACCGCTTCTCTGCCCGAGGAATTATAAGTGACCCAAAGTATATCAAGTGTGTGCCTCTCCTGACAGACTGAAACTTCCAGATGTTAAACATGCACTGGGAAACATCAGCCTGGTGATCCAAATGCATGGACCAACAGGTAGATAATTTCTTAGGTTTTGGTGTTGTTTTGTTTTTAAAAAAATCCATCTTAGATGATAGTATTAACCAAAACACATTATATCAGCTAGCCTCAGCAAATACAGCAGTTTAGACTAAACTAAAATTTAATCTTAAAGGGTCTTACTGATATGAGTGGATTGAGGTTTACCCCTAACACATGCTACTCACTGGTAAACTGTTTCTCATTGTTTCTTGCACACTGTTTGCAGGTGAGATGTGGGAGCGTGACAAGCAACTTTGCAGTGCTAAAAATACGACATCTTGGGGGAACTGACAGATTCCATGCTGGAATCCATGATTTAATAAAATAGCTTGCACTTCCTTCTATTGCTGTTCCAAAGGGAATACAGTGCAATAATACAAATTAATTTTTCATATATCCAATATCAATCCCTGCCAAGCCCATTTCTTCTCCCAAGATGACATCTCCTGTACTTGAGAACATCAAAAGGGATAGTAAAAAGCATTTGCAAGACTGCATTTCTGCAACAAGCTTTCTACAGACTTAGCTCTAAAGCACAACAAATCTGCATAAAGCTCTTGTTTGATTCAACTGAACAGCCTACTGTGCAGCCCTAACTCTGCTGGTTTAACTGCGTGACTCAGCCAGCAGCAACAGAACAGTTTGGATGCTACCAAAACGAGATTCACCAAAGTCAAGATTCGTATCTTTATTTTTGTTGTTTTCACCACTGCAAAACTAAAAGACACCCTTACTGTCAAACCTATCTTTATGTTTTATTTCCTCTCAAAAGTAATAGCCCTCTAAGTCTGGGACCACATCTAGGTGTGACAGTCAATCAAGTGAGTAATAAAGAGGATTAATGTCATTTGCATCCCAGAGGTGA
The DNA here is from genome assembly GCF_000691845.1 of Merops nubicus. Lineage (NCBI taxonomy): Eukaryota > Metazoa > Chordata > Aves > Coraciiformes > Meropidae > Merops > Merops nubicus. The sequence goes on along the minus strand of NW_008621179.1, from coordinate 19,480 downwards.
AGTTGTCTTGGAATGTGAACATCTGGGTAAGCTTCAACTTCTGCATAAAATTTCCATACAAGTTATACACTTTATCAAGGCTCCAGAAACATTGACAATATCAAATTAAGCAGTCCTGCATGCCTCCAATGCCTGCAAGTCAACACTTGATGCCATTTAAATGGATCAGTAGCTTTAGTTTCTGACCATATCAATAGCACTGTCCCATGCAATCTCCAACGGGCAGGTTGTGGGAGTTAGCCTGGGCCAGGTATGGATGTGACCACTTCACTTTATTGGATGAAAAAATTCAGTTCTGGGGAGTGTGTCAATTTCTGCCACCAGGTCTCAGCACCTGGACATAAATCACCTGTATACATGTAGGTGAAGAACTGACTCATAATCTGTTCTTAACCTTGATGTATTAATGAGGATTTTTGCCACAGAAGATAATGGGCTGTGATTTTAGGTACAAACTTAACAAGTTTCACACAGTGAGGATATGCATGTAGCTTCCATCTCACACAGCTACTCTGAGACCCACGTCATCCTCAGCCCAATGCCTGGTGCCACCTCTCTAACCCCACTTAGTGTCCTCCTACCAAGTTGTGGATCAACTGGTGGCTCATAGCCTGCAGCACTCAGAGCATGAAATAGGCAGTGATGACCCAGTGCAGCTGAAGAAACGTCACATAAAAATGCATATTCCCCACCAGCAGCCTAACACTAAGGATCCTCCCACATCGCTGGATTGAGCCCCAGGTGTAAAACCAAATAAGCCACACTTCACCTTGATAATGCACTGTGAAATAAACTCAAACTGTTTTGAAGTTATTCAGATACTGTGTTCATCAGCAGCATATATATCTTTACATAAATAAAATTTATCTAATGGTGTAGAATGAAGCTTCTTGACATCAATGTCAAGGAAGCTTCTCATGAATGCCTACATTTTGCAAATTAAAAAGGAATAAACTCCGTTAAAATATGGGTATCACAAATTATGCTGTATTTACTTGACAAGATATAGCACAGTAATCTAGCAGATATGCTGTACTACATTTCATAAATACAACTAAGCCTTAGTACTCTAACACCTCACTACAGCATCTGCTATTGAATTCTTAATGAGTCCTGTAAAAGACACAAGCATTTTTCTTTCTACCTTCTCTTTTAAGTGATTATAAAGTGAACTGCTTAATGAAGTACAGATTATCATTATTTTACTGAACATAACTATGACACAATATTGACATATAATTAATTTATCTTTGACTTTCGTAGCCACAAAGAAGCTCAGAACATGGGAAAAGAATGAGGGAAAAAGAAAAAAAAAAAAGATGTTTTAATGCCTTTGCTATCTTTTAGGGCAAAAAGGAGGAAATCCTGAGGAAAAATACCTAAAGCTAGTTGCTGACTGAACAATGCCCACAGTGGTGCTAAATATGGCTCCCAAGAGCAGGCCAAGAAGTCAGAACTGTGCAACAGATCTGTAGGAGGGTGCACAGGGGGGAACCCAGCTGACGAGGGAGCAGTGCAGCCAGGCCCTGGCTCAGGCCAGCATGTTCAGCTGGCCAGTTCCTTTGGCACTCCACTCACTCACCCCTACTTATGAAATTAGCAGTATAAGAATATATCTGGGTTTTGTCATATAACTCCTGTGCTGTCCAATCAACTTCAATTATCACTGAAGAAAAGCAGAAGTTGAATTAAAACTTATGAATATCAAGAACGAAAACTAAACCAAACTAATATTTCTCTCATTTACCTCCTAGATCTCCTATCACAAAACTGGAATAGGAAATCACAGGAAGAATATAAATACGAGTTCACATTCAATCTCTTGACCTTTGCAGACAGATTTCTCTGATGCTTCTCAGAACCTGCAAGGTATCTTTAGCATCCCCAAAAATGCTGTTGTCCCAAATATGTTTAATGACTGTCATCTTTGATTCTCTATTGACAGCCAGTAGTAAACAAGTTCTTTTTGTCCTTTACACTTTAAACACAGACTGTAAATTTAAACCTGTATTTTTAAAGAGCTTAGAATTGAGAAAGAAACCTCACTCCACTAGACCTCAGAAAAAATTTAATTCACAGCAGGCCATATCAAACTATAGTTAGTTCAGTAAAAAGTCTGTTAGGTGTTGAATTTGCCTTTCACAAAGAAGTTGGTCCATATCTGACTAAGATCTTATTACAAACCAAATCTACTTGGCAGCGAGTTAAAATACACATCATGATTAAGTGTCAAATTTATGATTTATAGGACACATTTATGGGAAAGGTGGATCTCTCATTCTATTGCCAGGGAGTAAATAAATAAAACTATATTTGTTCTTAAATGAGCATAATTTTTCAGGGCAGAGGCAACATCAGGATGAGACTTGTTGATTTCTGAGCCAGATGACACTGCATATATCCTGAGCAATTTTTAGCTGAAGGAAACAGATGAAGAATTCCATGAAGTTAAACGTGAGAATAGGTAGCTATGAGTATGGCATGGTATGGGAGTTATGGTAGATGCTTATGACTGAGCATCTGTTTCTAAACACAGCAGCTATACTATTAGATTTATATTTTCAGTGGAATATATTCTTTATGTTTGCCATAAGTAATACTGATGTTAGTGCTGTTGGAAAACCGTAGTCCATCCTTCAGTCAAATAACTGTAACCAGGGCGACTGGTCCACTCCTTAGGACCTCAATATCCCAAACACAAGAATAAAGGTCTCCAAGATGCTGCAGTGTGTTCCTCCGCTAATCTGCAATGCATAGTTTAAAAGCCAGTAAAGTAGGATATCAGTTTTGAAGCCACACATCTGAGTAGTATGCATTAAACACAGTTTTCATTGCATTTAGCAGGATAGCAGAAGACCATCTGTACATATAAGGAAAACTGCCTTCACAGCAACTACTCCTGTGCTTTGTCTTCCTGTCAGATCTCTCCTCCAGACTGCTTCATTATTTTTCCTTGCTTTCTGGCATTTTTTTTGCCTTGCTTGGCCAGTTTTCTGTCCTTCCTGTAGCTTGTGAGCAGGGTAACACCACCAGAACCTCTGTTCTGCTCTCCAGCTGAACAGAGAAGGGCAGTTCCTGCACTTCTTGGCCCATCCCCCATGGTGCATGATGGAGAAGAAGGGAGGAACAAGGGAAAGGAAAACTCTCTCAAACACTCAAGGGAAGGGAGAAGCGAGCAGAGATGCCACTGAGCTGTTGGGCTATCGGCTCCTCCTGGCCTAGCTCTGAGAAAGGTACAGACACACAGCTAGAAGGGGAAACAACACTAACTCCTTCACCTCCTGAAGTAGGTCTGATTTCCTGCTGCAGGCAACTGATCATCCAGAAAGATAACTTCCTGTAGAAGAGATTTTGAGGTCTATACTTTCCTGAAATATCTTGCAATTGCTTTTATCCTCACAAAGAAATGTAAATGAGAAAAAAATCCTGCACAGAAATGACTGACAAAAACAGGCAAACGAGCTCTCCATCAGTTATCTCCTCCAGCTCAACAGGAATGAAAAGACTTTTTGTGGGCATTTTTGGTGGTGGGTTTTTTTCCCATGTATGCACAGAGATTTATTTCTAGCCCTACATAGCAGAAGGTAGAATTTTCATTACATGAACTCCCTAGATAGTTCCAGGAACAGAGAAGCGCAGGTCTTCACAATATTATTGCACAGAATACTTCACAGAGGACAAATGAGAAGTAAAAAAAAAAAATAAAATTTTTTAGAAAGGTTCTCCTATTTAAAAGCACAAAGATTGAAAAGGTTATGAACTGTGTATTTCTAGTTTCCATCTGATTCTTGAATTTTGCAGACTAGCAGCACAATAAAGATGGAGATGAAGAAATAATGTCAGCTTCTAAAAACCACATTGTTTATTCTTGTCTTGATTCATACAGAAATCTAAATATAATAATGTATAGATTCTCTTAACTGTAATTAACAGGCCAGAGGTTGTGATTCATAAGGGTATAATTACTCTATTTTTCCAGAACACAAATGAGAATAACTTTGACAGAAGAAAAAAATATCACAAGCAAAACCAAATAGAAAGATTGTAGAGTACTATGGCAGCTCTGCAAATCCTGAGAATGCTAATTATAAATCACTCAATTGCACAGGAAAGTCCAGTTCATGCTCATACTAATTAAAGGATGTCCTCATGAACAATCTAAAAAGCCAGCTGAAATTAAGTATTCTTAAAGAATTAAAGCTGCAAAAGCAAGGGAAATACTTAGACCAGAACAGCAAACTGCCAAAGGCACATGATGTTCCAGAGCAATGCAGAAAAGAGAAACATGTCAGAAGCATTTATTTTTGAGTTCCTTATAAGCAAGCCAAACTGGAAGGCAAGATACCTTCAGTTTACTTTAGCACACAGCATTCACTGCCCTTTCCATTTCACTTACTATACACCATTAATACTCAGTGAATTAGACTGTTTCAGATAAATTAGCGAAGAATCCAGGTGTTAAAAATAGACCCATAGAAATAATTATTTTTTAGCTGGAAGACTGCAACTGTACACTGTTCTGTAAGCACTATTCCACTTCTCAATAATTAAATATTCATTGGATTCCAGACAGAGACAGACTGACTGGGCAAGCCTTAGAGGTTCACAGGAGATCAAAGCTCAAATCTTTGCTCTAAATAAGGCTTAAAAGAGATTTGAATGTGGGATTCCCTCTGTCCTGGGGAATGCCTAACTGCTTGATACTTGGGACTATGAAGTGAAGCAACACTGTTATTTCAACTCCTGAGAGCAAATCAGCTCCTTCTCCTGAACTGAATCTTCCAATGGCTGAACTTCTTGTACATATAATTTCAACACATTATTGACACTACTTCTAGCCTAATAAACCAAACAGAGTCATGGAACAGACTCAAGACTCACTGGTCCATGACTATCCACCCTGGTTTACTGTTAGCATGCATCCTGGTTTGAGATTACCTCTGTCAAAAATTGGTCAGTTTGAAGGACAGCACTAGACAGATCCTCATCCCTGCAAGGCTCCCTCTTTGAGCAGGGTGAGCAAGCTTAGCTGTAGGGATGCGAACTGTGCCATGCAAGGCCAGTAAACAGGTTTTAGTAGAGATACAGTTGCATCAGCCACAGCATGAAGCCCTTTTCTTGGAATGATCCAAACCAGCAACTAACTGGCTTCTACCCCACAACACACATATTCACAAGGAAAATGTCAAAGAGGATTGGAAGGCTTTTGCTGTTAAAAGTTCCACCACTGAAACCCAGGGACTTTGGAAGACAACAGTAACCCAAATTTGCCCAGACTGGACTCTTTAAGTGCAAGCAGTCATTCTCAGCAGAAAGGCAGGCAACTGGGAGAGCCTGATGACCAATAATTGATTCTGAGGCACCTGATGTGCTCAAGAGTTTTCAGACAACTAAAGGAGAAAAGAATTACTATGAAATTAATAAAGATGTAACAGAAATCCAGGGAGAAAAAAAAAATGTACAAAAAGAAAGCCAAAGGAGAATTTGTAAATGATGTGGCATATGATACCACACATGTAACTTCGTTTGACCTCAAAAGGCATTCTTGTAATTTGTAGAGGCTAGACAAATTCCTAATAAAGACGAGATTGTCATTTGGATCAGTAAGAATATAAAACAGAGAAAGAATAGTTACAGTTATTAAAATCAACCCTTGATAAAGCAAAATAAAATTCACCAATCAAAAGAAATTATTTAATAGAATGAGGCTTATCACAAATGACAACACTTTTGCATGAGACGGTATCCAAAACAGTGAAAAAAAAAGCAAAACAAGACCTGAGGCAGTAAAGCAGACAGAATTCAAAACAGTAGCACAGCAAAAACAACACACAGTTGCATACACTGTCAAAATGAAAATAAGCCAAGAAAATGCCCATGAGATACAAAAAATCTGTAAATGCAGTCAGCACATCCATAGCATAGATAGGAAAAAACACTCTTTTTTGATCAGCATTTTTGTAAGGGTAAAACAATGTTATGAAGAAAGTGGGGAAAGAGGGGACAAAACAGACAACAAGAGGATCTGATAGTTCAGACATTAATGTCTGCCATAGTTTCATAAATAATTGATAGCAAACTCAAGTGTTGACACCAGCATTTAAGTTTAGCAAATTGGACAAAATGGCGACACCTTCTCATAATCTTAGCCGAAATGTTGTGGAGGCCCATTCAGCCAACAGCTTTCATTTGGAAGATCTCAGGAGGCACCAACCACAGCAAGATGAGAAAGTGGCAGTGCCAGGATAAGAGGATTCACAAGCTCTTAATATTTAATTTTCTAGAAAGGCCATCAGGCCCAATCAGGAATGCTTTAAAAATTAATCAAGCAACATTTGTGAGGTAAAAGTTGGGAAGCTACTCATATGCTCTTGAACTTGGGTGCTATAGTCATTCGATCTTCATTTAGTTTTGTACTTTTATGGATTGACCTCACCAGACGGAACCTGTAAGAGCCTTGCAAGTGCTCTACAGCCACTTTGAAGTAGTTTAGCAATTAGAGAGTAACTATTGTAAAAAGGTAAATATCCTTTCCAAAACAAAAAGGGGTTGAGTTTCACAAGAAGTATTCATTTCTAGAGTCTTTCTTGGTTTCAGCCTCTGAACAGGAATTAAGGCTAAATTCACAGCAGCAATGTCCTATAGACTAATGGGTGTCTGTCATTCTGATAATGGCTTCTGCCTATTTCATTATAACCTCTGTATTAGTATATAACTCAGAAGCTGCTTTAGCATCTACCACATTTTTCAAACTGCCATTAGTAAAAGATAAGCAGAAGAAATTTCCAGTGCAGAAAATCCAGACACCTCCAGAAAGCTCCTTCCAGAAAGTTCCAATAAGAGGACTATTCCTGGCTTTTCTGTCTCTAGAAACAAGGAACATTGGAAAAAACAGCTGTCGTTCCTTCTAACAGATAAGAAGAGCAGTTATTGAACCAAAATTCACTGATTTGCAGTTAACTGAATCTGTAATAAAGGTAAACCAAGGAATTTTTCAGTATTTGTGAGTCATTCTTTGGTTTATTTATTCACATGAGAAAGCAGCTTTTAATTGTAAAATCTTCTATCTATTTGATGATGATGAAGGTAATTTCTGAATCAGGCTGCAATAGATTAATTTCACTTTATTTTTATAGCATATGAATGCCATTTGTAATGTGCACTATGACATCGAGTATTTGTTTCTTCATCTGCCCTGCAGTCCAGTGGAGTCTCGTATGGCTCACACACCATCTAAGTGTGGTTGTATATTTATGCTAGAAAAGGTGGTGCAATGGGTGACAAGAATTTAATTACTGTGGACAACAAATTCTAGTATTCCACTCATGGCTTTAAGAAACTATGAGGCATATGCTCAGGCAGCATATAACTAACTACAGAAATAACTATTATATCATAGGAAAATAATGAGCAAAAGTTGTTATCAGTCGTCTCTGTTCTTTACTGATTACCAAAGTAACTTTAAGCATAGCAAGAATTTGCTCTTACAAGTATTTAATCTTGCATGGTTTTACTGTTTCTTCCTTCAAGCATAATTATAGCAGTGTTTGTGAACAAAAGGATAGAAGACACGAAAACTTTGCTTCTTCAAAATATTGGCAGAATTTCAATTTAATAGTCTGACTTCTACTGGCCCATTTCTGAGGAAATTATTTGGATATTTCGTAGCACTATGACATCCCACTTGTATGCAAGGGAATTCCAAGACAAAGTGGTTTCCTTCTTCAGGAGAGAAATTTATACTAATATTACAGTTTAATATTAAACTATCATACATTTTAGCTCAGGATATTATTTAAAAGGAAGCTACTGAGTCACATTATGCCTTTTGATCTCTCTTACCTTTTCATTTCAGCTTAAAGTTACTTTTTATTTAAGACCTTTTCATTTCAGCTTAAAGTTACTTTTCATTTAAGATAACTTTCAATTAGTTATTAATTATGTTAGAACTTGAGTTATGAATGTTAGAGCATATATATTTGGTTTTATTAACTTTCCTATATCCCCCAAATCTCATCCCACTGTAGCATCTTAAATTCACTGTTATAAAATGGGTGTAGAAAATGCAGACATCAAATTCAGTGCCATGCAGCAAAGAACATAATTCAGTCTTACAGGAGGCCAAAGTTCTGTCTGGCACTGACCGTATCCACTACACCAAACACCAAACATCTTTTAAGACAATCCCAGTTGCTTTATCTGACAAAATGTCTGGCATTAGAGCTGCCTACCTTTGACCCCTCTATAGTCACTGGGGAGGTGTGATAAATCCACTGATTTTAGATACCTACTTCAGGATGAGGTGAATAGCACCCTTCCTAAAGAGGTCTGCTTTGTTCCACTGAGCATGTAGGTAGCCTCAGGTGACTTAACTGCAGTATAGATATTTGAGACTTCTAATATTAAGTGAGATGAGTTCCTCTTGCTCATACCCATCTTCTGGGATGATACAAAGTGTATCACAAAAAACGTTTAATAATAGCCATTACAAAGAGAACAAACAAAGCACTACAGAACCTTAGGTTTTGCACTTGTTCTGACTCTATCCCACATTCTGTAAAAATGCAACAGCACCATACTCACCACAGCAGTATGAATATGAAATATTTGGATAATTACCTTAGTTTTAAAATGCTGTGATCCAAAATTTTTTATTATAAAGCAATTCTTTTCTAGGACTTGATAAAGATACTGTAAAAATTTTGCCTGTTTGCAAAATACTTGGGTAATGAAAGGAAATGACAGGTTTTCTACTTGAGAGAAAGCCAGAGGGCTTACTGGCAGCAGAACCCTTCACCTGCCCTTCATGCTTCCCGGGGGCATTCTGAGAGACAAGAGGCACTAGCTGAACATGAAGACTTTTGATACAAGGAAAACCTTTTCACACCCTGGAAGATTTTGCCTGGAAAAGCTATGGAATCTCCATCCTTGGAGATACTAAAAACTTCAGTGGACAAAGTCTTGATCTAATTGTGGGGTGGAGAAGAGGCCTGGAATAGAGGATCTCCACAGCTCCCTGCTAACCTCCATAATTCTGTCACTATACCGAGCAGTTGTTGCTGTGGAAAGGTGTCTTGACATTATGAAAAGAGAGCCTTGAAACATGTTGTAACTACATTACTCTCTTTCAATAAAATAATTTGCCAGATTAGTAAATTCTGATTTATGCTGGCATGTGAAAGTAGATTAAACTTATCAAACTTGATAATGATGTTACAACAGTTTATCTGTAAAAAGATATCATTTAAAATGAGACAGTTCACAATGGAAAGAAAAAGCACAACTAAACAGTGATAATCTGTGTTCTTGAAGGTGAAGAGTTTAACATTGGTATCTTCACTGACATTAGCAAGACCACAGAAACAAGTTTTGACATAAGAGTATAGTCTGCATAAAATTTTCAGTCCACAGAAGCCTTTAAAAACATTTTGTGACATTTAAATCTCATGCCATTCCAAGGAGTATTTATTTTGAGTATAAATTAAAAGATAAGTTTTTTATTATCCATAATTATTAACTATTCTTTAGCTTCCTATACAAATAATTTCCAATAGTAAAAAAAAGTTTTTACTTCTGGAAGAAAGCACAAAGGCTTTAGAATAACCATGGTATTTGATTATAGACTCTTAGTGCTGTCAATGACATTTCTACACACAGGGCTCTAACAACATGAAACGGATTAAAAAAATAAGGCTTCTCATAATTCTGGTTTTCTACATGATGATAAAGTTTTGTAAACGTTTGACTGGAAAAATAAATTCTGTTTAATCAAACATTCCACTGGTTTACATATTTTGTTGAGCACCATTAAAAGCAATCAGATTTTCAAAGTGCACAATTAAAAGACATACACATCTTTGCAAAACAGGGGCCTATACTAAATTATACTGAAGAAATGGATGATCTTTATCCAAGTGAAATTCAACCTCACTGATTTTGTAGAAGAGTTTTTTTCATATGGCAACATTGAACAGAACAGGCTGAACCATCCTAATGACAATGAAGACCACTGTGCTGGTATCAGATGTGAAAAAGCCCCACATGATAGCTTCTGCTGGAAAAAAAAAAAAATCATGGTCCATTTGCATGTTTTGTATTATTTTTTTACAGGTCATGAGTTATAAAATACTTCTGTTTCTTCACTTGCCCTTACCTCCCATGGACATTTTTATTTAGTTATATTTTCATTGTGTTTATTTACCTTAAAAGGTTTTTTGTTATTTTAATCTTTCCTGCTTCTGGATGAAAGAACTGTTCAAACTGTGAGTCAGACACTGAAAAATCAACTATTCAGAAAGAGAAAGTACTGTTAAATGTTCACAAAAGTGCATAAGTGTTCACAAAATTTGGACTTAAAAGTACAATACTGCAAACATTAGAGGAGAAAGTCCTCACTATCTGGGAAGTTTTAGTGGTCAAATCATCAGGAAAGACAAGATGACCACTTGATGATTTGGGAAATGAAAGAATTTCTTAAGAATAAAAAATTCCAGGAATAATAATATAATAGATATGTACAAAAATGGAGAGAATAGATACTGAGTTATGCCTCAAAACAATATGCATCCTTGTTTTGGAAAGACCAGGAATATAATTTCATAATTTTTTTGTTTGTTTGTTTCTTTTCCTTTTTTTCCCCCCCTTAAAAAAAATTCTACAAATCAGTCCTGAAGTCCAGAAAAAAGTTCATATTTTCTTATCTATTCTGGAATCCCAAAACTTCTACTGCAGCACAATAAAAAGGAACAGATTCTTTGTTGATATAAAACGTATTATTAAAACAGTAGGGCTCACAATCTTTACACAGCAATACATTCTTATTTGTTAGACATGAACTAAATGTTATTTTAATGCTAGTTTTATTTCCATCAATCCAAATGGGAATAGATTGGGATTTTTTTCAATCTTCAACTCAAAACAATAAACCTTTCCAATTTACTGTGAAAAATTACAGAGGTGATTTCAAAATAGAATTCAAGTCATGAATTTTATTTTGAAATCCCTCCAGTAAGTTTGAACAAGTAATGATTGCAACATCCACCTGCAGATATTTATTACAGTGATTTACTATGAGCTGAAAAATATCTTACATATTTTTGTAACCTCTTGCTGGATATCTTTAAAAAGATCCATCATAGGCAGTCCATGGAACAGAGTGTCAGAGTAAGGATAATTACCAAGAAGAGAACGACTGGAGTAACTGAATGCTATTTGAGACATTAGTGTAGCAATAGACAACAAACATAGTACTTCATCTTGCTTCACCCCTGAAAGCACACCAATGTGCATGTTAGATATTACCTGTGTGGGTAATCCTATTGGCTTTGGTGGAACAGAGCTATTTGACTGAAGACAGGATATAGATATTCATGACACTGCATCTCATTTTCGTAACTCCTTTATGCAAATTTCTCATCTTCCTTTGCAATGTTAAAAGATATACAAAGCATGAGCTACTAACTTCAGTAGACTTCAAAATGTCTCTAAATTAACAAAAATATTCACACTGTCTTCAAGGGATAGTCAATTAAAAATGTAGAGTGCCAATCCAGTGAGGTAATGAGACTTTGATTCTTCTTTGGAAAGGAAGGAAATTATATGTTTTATGTTTTGGTAGTTATAATTATATGTGCAGCAAAATGCCCATGAATCCCTGTATCTGCCATAAGAGAAGCAACAAACTCAATAAATTACCTTAGAAAAACTTCAAGATTTTTTTGCATTTGCCCATAATTATTCTTCTCCAACAGACATGCACTTGCTGATATAAAATGTGTTGAACACTAAAATGAGAATTTACTCACAAAATGGCAATTCAGACTCTCACACTGTTATTCTGAGTGCTTCATCCCCTTGATCACTTAGGGGGAATATGGCACCTACAAAAGTTCAGTTTGTTGATTTAATTAGAAAAAAGTTCCAAATAACTAAAATTTAAGCCTTGAAGGAACTGCTTTGTGGATACCCATATGTATACCCTGCTAAACAAACCAGCCAGTGATCACAGGCTGATGCTGTGCAATTCCAGGAACCCACATCTGCTATGCCTAAAACAACTGAAGTACAGAGTGCCTCAGCACATGGAACAGAAAGAGGGAGAAAGAGGAAACTCTGCCCAGATATTCTTTCTCCTTCTTCTTTTACTTGTCATTGATCTTTCCACTACTGGCCCTTCCACTGGTCTTTCTTTGACACTTCTATATTCCCTATCTGCTATATTTTTCTCATTTGCTGTGATCATGCTCATATATGATACTTTCCTTCGCTCTTTTTTTGGATTCTTTTTTCATTCTTCTGAACCTCTAGCCTTTGTGCCTTCTTCTCACTTTAAACAAAATTAATGTACAATTATTGCCCTTTTTTCCCCCCTTGGCTTAATAGTTTTTAATTGCATTTCCCTGGAGCCTTTTGTTTTCTCTATGCCTCCCTGAACAGCACCTACTCAATTAATTCAATTGAACATATGATCCTGGAGCCTGGGTCTCCTCTTGTACCTTTATCACTCTTTCATGTCTTCCAGATTCCACAGAAACATTTTCATTTGCAATGGCATTATTGAAAGCACAGCTCTAATAAATGAAATACTTATTTATTAATTTATCCAGTTTGAAGCTGTTCTACTTATATATCCATGGGACTAGAGAAAGACTCTCTAGCCTAGAAAGGCAGGAGTTTGTGATTCAAGCAAATATTCAAGTACTTCATAAACAAGCAGAACACTTCCACCCGGAGAGACAGGTTATCCCCAACCAGTTAAATATTATGGTGAGGAGTGAGCACTAGCTCTAAACTATAATGGTTAATAGTTTGTATTCCCTTGCTGTGCTTTTGGCAACAGCCAGGTGTGCATCTGGGGATTGTCCATAGGCTGTACTGTTCCCAGTCAGCAACTGAATAAAGCTTCACTGCCTCTGGCTAGCTAGCTCCAGACTACACCATCCTTCAACACTGTCTCAGGAACCTCTGCAGTCTTGATCACCTCTACAATACTCTCCTGTCTGCAAGCTCACAAGGTATGGAACATAGACCTTAACTTTTCTGCCTGAAAACCACCAACGCAGTCCTCACACTACGCAGGGTATTTGAAATGACATATTAGAAGATGAGAGAGCTTAGGTTGAGTACAAATTGAACGAGGCAAAATGATAGAAAGATATCTTGAACCAAAGTCTTTAGTGGTACAGCATAATACAGCACAGAAAAAGAGACTTTTTTTCATGAAGTTTTATTAGTCTTCCACCAAAGGGTGTCAAGACAGTAGTAAAAGATGGTAATTATTGATGTTTGATTACTCTGCTTTCTCATAGTAGAAAATATCTGGAATAGCTTGCCAAAATGATCATTTGGCATATTTGGTTGAGTTTTGGTTTGGTTTGGTTTGGTTTTTTTTTAATAGTTTCTAGTTACTCCTTTGGAAATAGTATCCTTTATATTTTCTTTAATTTAAAGTCAACTAGAATTGGATAAAAAAAAAAAAAAAAAGAAACAGTTTAAATTGCACCAAGTAGCCAGAGAACAAATAATTGAGTTGTTAAAAAGTGTTTCAATATTTCACATTTTAAAATAATTTTAATTCTACTTTATAAAGAGGTCTACATGCAGTGTATTGAATTATTTTTACCTCCCAAAAGCTGAAGTTTTTATTTCAGCAAGCCACACAAATTCAAGACGACAAAACCGAGAACTGCATGTATATTCAATAATTTACTTCCATTATGTCATAAAATGGGAAGATGGAGAGTAGAAGAGTATTTTCCTTAAGGCAACCACTTAGTGTTTTGACATTTCTGAAATGGGACACTTAACAGCGAGTAATACCACAGAAAATATCCTCACAGAATAATAATCAAATCAGAGGGAAAATGAGGTGAAGTGTGAAGGTCTCAATGCCCAATGCCATGATTTGTTTAATTGCATTTTTTACTAAGTTTTTTTTTTTTTTTTTTTTTTTTTTTCCTCCTGTGCCAGGCTATAGAATATCTTCACTAAATTTTACATATTAAACTAAGTTTACATGTTATATTGGCCACAACAGCTTTCCTCTAAGGAGGTGTAACTTGGCCCTGTTTCTGTCTACCCTGAAATACAAAATGAGCAAGGAAGGACAGAAGGAAACTCAGGAAAGGAAAGAAATATGAATGAAAGATGGGAGCAGAAGGAAAGAAATTGAGAATATCCAGAAAAAGGGGGAGAAAAGCTCAAACAGATTGAGGTAAAGAGACCATTTGAAGGGGTGCCAGAAAATTTGCATCTTGCCTAATGGTCCTGACTAGTGAGCATTTATTGCTGTGTTTCACCTTTGATCTTGGAAGCTTACAAATGTAGGGAACAGTATGAATCTGACACCAGGGGATTTTAATTACGGTTCATTCCACCCCAGCATACACTTGCCAGACCTTCTTCTCTGGGTGATTTGATGGATGTACATGAGAAATGCTTCTGGAGCCACCAGCTGTTTGTGCAGTAACACATGCAACACAATACTGATTCCTAATACTTGTTCATCTTCAGAGGGGAGGATTTAAGGACAATGGAAAAGGCTATGGTAAGCTGCAAGGTGACTAGGTAGGGTGAGAAGTTACATTTCACATATAGCATGTGGTGTTGAAAGTAGGACATGCAACACTGGATATAAAACCATATATAAAGCAATGAATTCATAGGCAATGAATGTTAAAGGAGCAAGAGCAAAACAAATATTGAAGCCGAGATCAAATGTGCTCCCAACTGTTGCATGGAGGTTGAATTTCACTGGTGAAAGCTTCTATCACATATGTATCTTGGACCATGAGGCAGCATCTGCAAATTTGCAGGGTATTTAGTAAGTATTTAACATACTTTTGTCCAGGCAGTTATGAACAATGTGCTGTTTAATTTCCAACGACAACCCCTATGAGATCCTCAAATAATTACATTCAAATAGAAATGTTCCAAGAACTTACTTTGCCAAGATTTTAACTCCCCTGAACAAGCTCCCATGAACAAGCTCTATGCTTGAGAATTTTAATCATGTATACCACAGCACAGGCTCTATAAAAAGCTAAGGAGGGGCATATCCACCTTCACCTGCAGAACCTTATTCATGAATGACTGCATAAATCTGCAGTCATAGTTTTCTCTACTTTCACAGCTATAGCCAGAGTTCTAATACAATTTTCTTCATGACTTATTTTTCAGGTTTACAGCCCTATGTTACCAGATCTGAGCTTATTTTACATTTGTTTCATCTCTTATTTCTTTGTTTTGGTTTGAACTTCCAAACTTAGTATTTGGTCCTTTGAAACACTTATCAATATAAAGCCAAGTAGCATCAGAAATTCACCAACTTACACTTTTACTTCTGCCACATCATAAATATATGTCTGGTTGGGTACAGAAGCCAATCCTAATATACTTTTGTCTCTACACACTGCATCTTGTACCTACAGATAGGTCTATCACACGTTTTCTCACTAAAGTCAGAGATTTCCATGGAAAATACCCAAGTCTGACTGCAGAGTGGGTGTTTGAATGCCAGGCTCCTCCTGCCCATGAACTATTTCATATCACATTCCCTTTTTAAGGATTTCCAACCTCATAATTTGCTTTTAGATATTATTACCTCCAAAAAAATTTTCTTTTATGTTGTTTCTGGAAAACAGACATTTTATGGATAGTTATCTGTTGCAACCAGATTTTCATATTGGCTAAGTGCCCAAAGCAGAATGGCAGTGCCATGGATTTTGCTTCCTGGGAGATTTAATTCTCATTAAGTTTTGCACGATCTTGGGCACATTTCCTGTAATCCAAGGCACTGGCTGAGTTCATAACTAGCAAGTACTCTTTGTGCTTTTCTGAGCACAAACAAACGAAAAAACAAACAAACAAAAAAAATTGTGTAAAGCAAGATTAGTTCTGCTCATTTGCTCAAACCATCCATGATGACTAAGGGGAAGAATCAGTTAGGTGCAGAACAGGTGGCTCAATCTACCTCAGCTCCGTCACTGGACAAGAGGAATGAAGGAAAAAACCAAACCAAAAAAAGCAACCGAGCAAGACACATGCTAACAGGAAAACAATTAACAGAAATAACTTAATAGTGTCTAAACACAAGTACGATGGTGTGTATGGAGAAAATTGTGAGGGGATGGACAATGAGGAGTGCAAAGAGCATGAAGAACCCACGTGACCTGTATGGAAACATGAAGAAAATATTGATAAAATCTTAACTATCTAGTTATTGCCATAACAAGCATACATTTACTGTATTTAATATTATGTGCTAGAATAAAAATTATTTCATGTATGGCAAAGATTATGACACATCTATTACAAAGTTTATTACACATCTAGTAAGGGAAAATAATTGTGGGGAACGTAATTGAAGCAAGACGATGTTAGCAACATGATGCCAGTTGCTTAGAGATCTGCAGTTAAGTTGCACTCTCTGAAGACAATCAAGGTTGTCATATATACATCAATTAGACTTTGATTGCAATGAACTTTCTACACTGTAACTCCTTCTGGAATAACTATATCTTTCACATTACCTAATATAAATGCCACTTTTTTTTGAGGAGTTCACCTGTTCATTCATAGGTGAAATAGTTTCATGAGACATTTCTCACTTAAGAGAACTGCTTTAGTAAGCAAAGCTTCTCCTAAGCCTATGCTAGCTCAACTTGGAGCCTAAATTATGGTAGTTCTATCTCAGATATCAGGTGTTCTTTTCCTTATTTATTTTTCAGCTTTGCTTTTCTCCAAAGCCAAAATCCTTACCATTTCTATCTACATGTAATCGATGAAAAATTAATAAAGTATAAGTTTCCTTTCTCTTTTTTTTTTTTTTCCTTTTTTTTCTCCTTCTTCATTTGTTAACTTAATAAGACGGTGATTACCTACTAGAAACTACCAGAGTCTTCTAATGGGAAAGTAAAATAAAATGATTATCTGCCTGAACACGAGAGGTGCCAAACTTTTACCATGCATTTCTAAACAAAGCTGTGTAAATTAATACCTTATTTTTATTACAGATTAGCCTTTATCAAATAGTCCTTCAACATCTATTAAACAAATGGAGAATTTAGTAGGAAAGGCCTTTACACAAATATTTACATTGCTGTCCACAAATAACACATAGAAATTCAACATCTAAACTACAGCCTTTGCTTTTCAGAAGAGTTTTAAGAATCCTCTTTATCTGAAGATTAAAGAAGGTCAAAAAGAATTATTTGAGATTATCTAAAGATAGTCTAGAGATCGATTTGAATTAAATTCTACAAGGAGGAAATTCACAGAGAATGAGCTGGATATTCACCTATCTCCCCAGAATGAAATACTTTTTGTTTACTTTGTTTTTTGCCCCTCAAAGTGTAAAATAAGGGGAGGGGAAACAGGTTGGTGTTTTTTCTTTTTCTTTAATAACAGTACTGGGGTGAGCAAATATTCATGGTGGTCCACATGGTATGTGATTTCTCCAGTTGATTATAGTCTCTCACTCGAACTATAAACTAAGTAAAGCATCATTTGAAAGTATGCTTTAAAAAAAAAAAAAAAAAATTTAAATTCATATCTTTCCATAAATAAATACAAATAAAAATTACTGAAAAAACTATCCCTCCTACATCTGTGGTTTGAGTAAAATTACAAAAGAAGGATGCTTTTGAGAATTCTGTCAGAATAATGTTCATGTGAATCTCCAAAGTACAAAAATGTCAACTAAGTCTCTATTTAAACTGTAAGCAAGCAAGTTGAGTTTATATCTAAAACACCTTCCCATAATTTTGATTTTTTATGTTTAAGGGGGGAAAAAGACTATACACATTAAAATACAGCAGCTAAGTAGTGAAATAGATCATTACTGAATTATTTAAAATTCAATTGTACAAATGTACATATTGGTTATATAAACCAAATGATACTTCTGCTAGCACAACGTATATTTCCCCACCTCCTCTAAAGGTAATACTGAATAAAATCAGTGACATGCTAAAATAAAAGGCTACCAACTCATATACCTTTTATGAAAGATGAACTAGCCTTCTGCTGGTTTTGGTTTTGTTTGTTTGTTTGTTTGTGAACATTTATTCTAACCACATTCATTACACTCTGAAATCTGAAATTTTGAGCTCTGTGGCTTTTAAGTGCTTAAGAATAAACATTTCTGAAAATTCAAATTTAGAATTGCTAAGGTCACAGAAACACCAGCATGTTTGTTTTCCCCCACAATTAAAGTACAGAAGATCCATTTTTATTCTTGATAAGAACGTGTATTAGGACAGTCTTGAATAAGCTATTGCTATAATTGTCCTGAACAATAACATTTTATCAAAGACAGTAAAACTGGGTAGGTTAGGACATGTATCTTTTATGTAAATGTTTGCAGATAATCACCTTGGTAACTGAAAGGACTGAAATGTCTTCTACTGTTGCTACTCTAAAAACTCCTATAGTTTAGTGATGTCTTCACAATAATCTCCAGGATCAAAGAACAAACCTATAATTACTACTGATGTTATCCATTAACATTGTCAGGCAGAAATTATGAGTTAATCACTGTTAGTTCTCTGGACTCCAGTTCTGATCTGCAGTATCAGGGTAGACAGCAACACCCACTTTTAAATAAACTCTATGCTCATTTTTTAGCTGTGTACTTTGATTTTCTAAGGCAGCTTAGGTTGCAATCATGCTAGCAAGGTAGCATGAGGGGCTACCTTGGTCTGAGCCTGCTTATGACTCTTCCCATCTGCTTCCTTACCTAAACATGAGTTTTGAGGCAACTAATATGATGAGGTTGGAGATTCAGTCGTAAAATAAGCATAGTTAGTATTTTTACTACAGGTCAAAGCAAGAATTTATTAAGACATTCAAACACAAACTGTGTGTGTGTGTGTGTGTGTGTGTATGCAGACTATAATATATTGCTCATATACATAAATATATTGCTCATATATATAAATATACAAAACCTCTTCAGTAAAATCCTGGACCAGAGATATTCTCACATGTCAACTACATAGTTCATGTACAACCCAAAAGGAGCAGTATCCATTTGTACACATAATTTAACAAAGAATCTGTACATTCCATTTTTAAGTTAGGTTTTTTTTCAGCTACAAATTTTCTCTCTGAATCTTTTGGATTTGGTTTGCTGTGTGTTTGCAAGAAACCTTACTGAGTTAAACTCCATTTCTATCTAGTCTTCTGTCTGGAAATGTGTGCGGATGGCTAATACACAGAGCACAAACATAAAATAAGGTAAAACAGTAACAAAAAGGTAAGAAAAACAAAGCCCCAGACCTGAAGAGCTTTCAGTAATACAGACATTATGCTTCATTAAGAAGCTGTAAAAATATATTGGCCATCTGTATGCTTTGTCCCTATAGTATTTTTATTAGTTTTTCAAGCTTTTGTTTTATAAACAAACAAAAGAATTTGCAAAAGAATGAGAGCATAATTTCATTTTGTGCATTGCATGATTGTAAAGAGAATGCAGTTAATG
>NW_008621178.1:0-30818 GCF_000691845.1 Merops nubicus | reverse complement strand
TAAGATCTTTTCCCAAGCCTTTATTACGACTTCTGTTCCCTGAGAACACTTGCTAGACCGGGAATTTTTAGGTGCTTTATAACCTGCAGCCTTTTTTGTCTCCTTGTCCTCCAAAGTACCCGGGACCACGGGGGCACCTCTCGGGTGGACTTCAGCTTTGGTCACTCTGAAGCTACGGAAGTACAAGTAAAGCAATATTAGTTGGTTGGTTTTGTTTTTTTTTTTTTTTTTAAGGAAATAATTCAAGCGGCCCTCCCCTGGAGCAATCCTTTTGCTGGGAAAATAGTTCAAATTGTAAAAATAATGTTTATATAACTCATGGGCTGTTGAACTTGTGAGGCTTAGCTAAAGAGTAAAGTCCCGAGATCCTCCCAAAAAAGCTCTATAAATAATGAGGGCAAAGGTGTTATTCCATTCAGCAGATCAGTGAATTGGTAACTTTCTGGCTTCTGATGGAGAATTCTTATGTTCTGTTGTCATTTTTAATATTGAGGTGCAGTTGTTGCTACCAGCAGTACAATACTGGTTTAGATTTCGGTAGACTTTAGGAATACTTTAAAAGACTGGTATTAATTACAGTAATTGTGGTTTTTTTTTCAGAGATCCAATATTTTGCCAGTAGTTTTAAATCTGCCAAAAAGTGTTATGGTCTTTTTTTCTACCATCTTCAGCAAGATGGTAACAGTAATGTTGTTTTATTGTGTTAAAGTTGTATTAAAGAAGCTGTTAGCTCTAATCCAAAGGGCAGAACTTTACTCCAAGCTATATTCCAACTTTTCTTTTTACCATTTATGAAGCTCCAACACTACTTTTTTGAGGCCTGGTGCCTATTTTTATATAAAGCTTTTCTGGAGAGGAGATGTGAATTTTTCTTGAAATGAGGAACAAAGGACAGCTTATGTACCTGACATCAGAGCCACAAGTATTATGCCTGTATTGTGTACGTTTCCATATTTTTAGTTATCATTGTAAGCTGCTGTGGGTAAAGTGATCTTAAAATTTGCAGG
This sequence comes from Merops nubicus, assembly GCF_000691845.1. Taxonomy (NCBI): domain Eukaryota; kingdom Metazoa; phylum Chordata; class Aves; order Coraciiformes; family Meropidae; genus Merops; species Merops nubicus. The sequence continues at coordinate 29,811 of NW_008621178.1, read as the reverse complement.
GAGTAATGTAGGTGGATGTCACTGCAGATGAAGGAGATGGACAGCATGTGGAAGACCAAGAGCAAAAGCAAATTAATATATTGAGGATTATAGTTTCTAAAAATAAGCTTGTTCCAGGTCCTGCAGACTCCAGCAATAGATTGGGCTGGGTGGCCAAGTACATGCATATGTGTTCCCACTTGTTAAGTCGAAAGTAAAAGCTATATTAGTTCAATTACGTGGTGGTTGGTGCCTGCAATGTGGTTTTTAATGTCATAAGAAGAGAATTGATGTGATCCCCTCTGCAGACATTGGGAAAAGCAGAAGTTTTATCACTGTTGCAAGGGGAGCACAAACCCAACGTAGTAGCAAAAGAGAAATTTTGGATTTGTTTCAAAGGGAGGTTTGGGTAGACCTGCAATGTTAAGTCCAGTGATGAGGACTTTTGTAAGGGACTCGGACGTAGGGCTGAGTGACCACCGCAAACGTATTCTAGCAAATATTGGTTTAAATTTTGCAACTCATTTGCTTTGGCCTTGATAACATTTTTTTTTCTGTGGTCCCTTGTGTAAGTTCCTTTGTGACTAAGTGGTACTAAAGCAGCTCCTGATGCAAAGTGAAATTTTAGCTGAAATACTAGGAAGCAGGTTTTATAACTGTTATAGAAATACTTGCACTCAAATCCTGATGATTACAAGGAGAATCACACCCAGAATTAACTGACGCCATGTGATACATGAGTAATCTTATTAGAGCAACAAAAAGAGTAAATGCAGTTCACGTACAAAAATGTATTTCATCAAATAATTTTGAGCAGAGAGCAAACTTCAGGAAATATTTCTCCTTTTGCAGACTATTAAGTTTTTGACACCGTTATGCGTAAGCGACTTGTTATACTTGGAATTCTGGCAGTCTGAACATGTGAAAAATAGGGTTTTATTGCATTTGAAAGTTCATTTATAATTTGTTAAGAATAAATTTATGCTGTTTCCTCAATTATAATTTCTCATTTCTTGGGTGCAAAATCCCATTTCACAAATCGCTAGTCCCTTTCAGGACTGAATAGAAAATATGTCTGCTTTAATTATAGGAACCAAATAGATATTTGGGACTATCTCGTACTGCCTGGGGATAAGCATAAGCAGAGAGGGGAAGATAAGAAAGATGAGAATCATAAAAAGAAACGCAAAATAATAACAAATTGCAGTCATTTCAGGTTGAGTAAGAACCCCAAATCATGAGGTGGTGAAACGTTTATCTGGATCTTTTCATTAGCCTTCTTGCTTCTGAGTCTCAGCAATCGAGTCTGAACCACGGAGCCATATACCTATTAGTAATGGAGACACACCACACTGCTAGCAGTGAATCCAGGCTGGTGAACGGATCCCAGTTAACCTTCCCAGTTTAAGGTTGACAGAGGACACCATCAGAACTGAGGAACTGATGTAGGGGTCCAGGTGAGACCAAGGGCTGAGTCTCCCACTGGTTCAGAGGAACTTTAACAACCCTAACCCAGAGAAGCTTTAAAACAAACCTGCAGAGTCATCAGTCTATCCCTGCATGTCAAAAGCAATAAGCTGATAAAAGACAAGTCTTTCTAAGAGGCTGATGATTAAACTCTGATGTTTGTATGAAAAAGAAACACTATGGTCATACAGGCATGGCCAAGGCATGGCGATTACCTAGATGTTCTTCCTCATGATCCATGGTCAGTCTTTTGTCATGTCACCATCTGCTTCTGGGTGCATGAGCTTTCTTAGACAACATGAAGCATATTTCAAAACCCAAATACAAATTGACTCTGAAATTACAGCATACTTTACAAATTTGTACCAATGGACAGACAATTCCCACCACTTTAATGTCTTAGTGATAACTAAATTAGTCATCACAATTATTGGCTTTAAACCAGCCAATTTGTGAGATAAGCTATTGTTTTTCTCAGACCTGGGGTTTCTAAAGTACAAAGTTTTACCGTGTAAGCCTGGTAAAAAGAAGAAAAAACTTCAACTGCTAAAACACAATAAAATGCTTTTTCGTTTTTTTCCTTTTTAGGTAGACTGGAATTTTAAAGTGAGTTAGGAGCCAACAGAGCCTTGGTTGGCATAGCCAAAAAGGGAGACCTTTTACAGAATGTAGAATTTTTTGAGGTGTGCACACTGATGCCATATAACATGCAAAATGTGCCTGTTCATAAATTGCTTGTATTTTTAGCTTGCTTTTGCAGGATGATCACAGGAGAGATTTGTGTGTGTCCTTATTGGCAAAAGACTAGCAATAAATCCTAAACAAGAAGCATGATTGCTTTCCAAGAACTTGGCTGCAGAGCAATTGGAAAAAGGGCAGTAGAACAATGAAAAGCATATTTTGAAGAAAAGAAGGTGACTATAGTGACAGCCAAAACCCCATGGAGAATATGATTATTTCAACTTAACTTCAGCAACTTCATTAACCAGTGCTTTGAATGCAGAATTTAAAGTCCTGTCCCGTATCCCTTGATATAAAAGCAAAGCAATGTGTAAGGAAAATGTTGTCTCTGTAAGCAGAGGAAGGTTGTATGTAATGCCTCAGTATAGTTTTCTTTTTGGAGATCAAGACAAGCTCTTCACCACTGCAATAGCTTAAAAAAATATTCCAAGAATGGAATGAGCTGTTACTTCAGATGCAACAGGGTCCTTTTAACCAGAAGGTTTAAAAAAAATGAGATTCCTTTTCAAGCCTGTAACCATTTCTTTCTGGAAAAAAAAATATCCTGACGAGTCCAGAATATTTCATTATAATCTAATCAAGGAAATTCAAAAACCAGGAGTTCTCAGGGCTTTGTGAAAAGAATGTGTAAGTCTGAATGACTTCAAGATCCCCTTTTGACAGAAGAGATTTATCTCGGAAGCCTTACCTGGCTTGGAGCAAGTGTGTGTGTAGAACTGGCTTAAAATCCCTTTCTTTTTTTTTTGGATTTGGTGGTGGTGTGTTTTTTTTTTTTCTAGCAGGCGTGATGGAGAGCAAGTTAGAGCTGTGGCAGCTGTGCCCTTGGTGGGCACTCTGTTCTTCTGGAGTTCTCCACTGTTGTTGACTACACCAGTTTGCAGTCATGGGCACCAGGTCTTGGGATGTTGCAATGGTGCAGAAACCAAGAGCTCTTCCACCCAAACTTGGTTATTGAAGAGAAGACTCTGCTCCTTCATGTCTCTGATTACTGTGGAACTGTGATATTATGGCCTAATTGCTATCTAGCTTGTTGGGTTTGTAGGCGTTTAAAAAATTTAGTACTGAGCTGTGATAGTCTCTCAGGTTATTAACACATAGGAGCTGTTAGCTAGTAAAACTTCTAGAACAAATGTTAACTATGGAGGTTTGAATATAGCTACCTACATCTGTTCCATTAGTCTCATGTGATTGCTTTCCTCGAGTGCAAAATGATAAATCTAGGAAGAGACTGTCTGCCTTCTTTATCAACATCTCCCTTTTCTGAGAAGGTTTTAATTGATGTTGCTGAAATTGTCCACTCAGAAAAGATTTCTCAGTATTTATAAAAGACACACCCATGGCTTTGTGACTGTATCTAGCTTTTTGTATTTATTAAGGGTATTCTGGTAATTCAGGCAAAAATGTCTGGAAGAGGTGGGTTTAGGGATGATCTGCTGACAGTGTTACCAGGCCAGGAGCACTTGGACCAAACTAACACATGTCTTTGTGGAAACAGCTTCAGAATGAAAGCCTCAACCACAGTCTCACACCAAGACAGCCTTGCCACGAGTGTCCAAGGCTTTGTCACCAGCGAGGTGACAGATGGTCTGCACTGCCCCATTTTGGAGGCAATGAAGAAGAAACAGCTAAAGAGGAATGCAACAGCCCTGCCTTTGCAGTTTCTAGGCCTTTGGGGTATGGTGTAACTGTTCAGTGGCTGACCTTGCTTCCTTTTTCATTTATACCTGCGGACAGTAAACTGGGTTACTACTGAAAAAAAGAAAAAACACACCAGACCAACTAACAAACCAAAAACCCCCATCTCTGCATTGTTCCAGTCTTAGTTCTTGGAAGATGCACTCCCTTTCCAGGTACTGCTTTGCTAGCTGAGGTCTGCTAATGATCTTTCTTTCCCCATCTCAAAAGACGAACGTTAGCATGGTGAGGACCTTTGATGCTTGCAGTGAAGGGTCTGAAGCTCCAGTCCTGTATTCAGACTTATTAATACAGGGATGTCTGATCCTCATAAATCCCAGAGCTGACTGTTAGGATGTAGGCAGGGTCCCTCTGCACATGTAGAGACAGAAGTTGTATTTTTATTGCTTGGCTGACCTTCTGTACTTAGGCATGTAGCTGATTGTTCTCCTATTCTAGTTTTACACCAGTGTTACTCCATGAGTGGCTTCTAGTTTGTATTGATCCCAAGAAGGCCATTGAAGCTCTGATTTAAGTGCAAGTAGTGCTGCTAAAGTCAGTGGGATTATTTCCACAAAATCGCATCAGGATCCATATCAGTGCTTTGAAAAAGTTTAAAAGCCAATTATTTTATCTAAGCAGTTACTGTCTTTATAAAATATTAGTCAAATCTAACCAAAGAAAGATTCTGAATAGGAACTACTATCTTTCCATCCTTCTTTTTTGATCAATGAAAATGGGAGCTAAGGATTTAACTCGTGCACACCTATGAGATCTACCCCTGAACCCCTGTTTCAAAAATACATTCTGTCTGAGTTTTCTGTGTGCCAGTAGGTAAGAAGATAATTGATTGCTCCTTATTTGTACAGGAACATAACCTAAACAATAACAAGATGACATAATCCTGGTATTTCTCTAAGACCACAGGATGTGAAGTTAAATTAAAAGGCCAGGAAAATAAAGAACCCTGCAGTTTGATTACACTCAGCTGGATTATCTTTGTAATTATTTTGCTTGGAAGATTTAAAAATGCATACTGCTTTATGAGAAAGATTAGGCAGGGACACCAAAATTAAAGTAAACATTCTAAAGGAAATACTGCGAAGATGATGGGTATTTAATTTAATTTTGGGGAAAAAAATAAAATCTGTAGTTTTGTCTGTTTAAAATGAAAGGCTGGGACAAAGCACAGGTGAGGGGAGGGTGGATGGTGCTGCAAAATCTGTAGAACTTGCTCAGCTGCTTCCAGTAGATGTGTCTCTTCAGCTATAGTTGAAGAAACTGTCACAAGCATTTGTGTAGTGAAAAAGGGGAGGCTAAAAGGAGTACAAATACACACAAGTACTAGAGACTCTGTTTGGACCTGGGAATAAATAATTCAGATCATATGAATGAAGGAAGGGTGGCTGTCTGTGCTCTAGGGTGAAAGTAGTTATTCACAGCTAACTCCTCAGTGGCACAGAGGAAGCTGGAAAATTTGTATATCTGTTGTTTCCAGCACCCAGAGGTGGATTTACTATGCATGAGCAGTCCCATGGACTTCGTGAGGGGACTGCTTGGTGGTTGGAAATGCAGCTTGTCTGCTCAGGGGTCAGTCAGTTCTCATTGTGCTGTTCCAGCCAGTGAAACTCCACCAACACAGCTGGAGAGAAGCAAGCAGCCACCAGGACAGGCCTACTGTGTCCCTTGTCCTCCATGCACTTTTAAAGGTTTGAAGCAGTTTTGGTATGAAAATGACTTCGTTTATGGGTCTATCTCTTGCAGATCTTTCGCAGTCCAAGGAATCTTGATTTTTCTGGTTAATTTTTCCTTACTCTCCTCTCCTTACTAGTCTAGTCTCTTTTGTACAGTTCTCATTTTCCAGGTACTTTGTTTCTCATCAGTTACGCTCTTGCCAAGTTTAACAGGATTTTTTCTTTTCTTCTTCCAGCATGTCAGGTTGGATGGTCCAGCTCAAATTTTGGGCAGTCAGTCCTCAGGAGGAGTTCACTCCCAGCAGTGGGTTCCTTGGAGGTGTGCCTGGGGACAGAGCTGGCTCTGCACTCTGAATCTGGTCCCCTCACCCTGGCCCACCTCAGAATCAGCTGAAATAGTTGGTAAACCAGGGAGGGCCCCTGGGGAAGAGGCAGTGCCAAAGAAGCTGCCTCAGGGTGTTTCTGAGGAGCTGCCATCAGTGAGGTTGCTTGTGGAGTTCCCTGTTGTCCTGAGGATGCTGACGAGGCCGTTAATGAGCAGTAGCAGCTATTCTTGCATTAGTTGTGTATTCTCTTGAGTCCCATTGAATGTGGTTTCACTATGAGCTTGGCTTTTCCTGATAGGCTGAGGCTATGTTACATGTTCTAGAAGTTACCTCCTTTGCTTAACTACTCAAAGAGCTAATATCTACCTTGTATGGACGTTAGCATGGTGACTTCTGGGATGCTGTTTACTATCTCCCAATGCCTCGGACCATTCCCTTTTCCCTAGCATTCTCCAAGTGAATCAATTTGGGTGATTTTGTTTCCTCTTTCTGTTACAGTAGTCTAAACTTTTCCAGACTGAAGTCCCCATATTTCATTCTTCCCAAATTTCCAATCTTTTTAGTTTATTTTCTCTGTTCCTGACACCACCTTTTTGAATTTGAGAAGTCTTTGATGTACTGTTTAAAACATTTAATTAGGTTAGATTAAATGTCAGTTTACTAGACAGATCTAAGGCTTTATGTATTTTCTCTCTCATTATACTCTATTTTTCTTTGGTCAGTGTTTAGGCTGTGTGACAAGGCTCCTATCTGAAGTGAAACATTTTTTTTTTTCCCCATGCATGTGTTATGGGAGAACTTCATGACTCTATAGGAAGTCTTTACAATGAAAGCTTTAGACTCTGCCAGACTGAATGTACTCCCTCAGTTCTATCTAGCCATCTAGTGTGTCCCAGGAAAGGAATTGCTGCCAAGAGAACAGAGAAACCCTGACGTTACAATTGCATTCCCTTGGCAGCATCTGCAGAAGGCACTGATGGAGAATCTCATCTTGTAAAAAACAGTGAAAAAGCGAAATGCAGCTGGAAGAAGAGGAGATTCAGAAACAAAGGGAAAATGTCAGTGATGCCAAGTTTAAAACACCAGTGAATCCTCAGTGATGCTTCCATCAAAATACTCCCGTAGGCAGTGCAAGGGAACTGACATCTGTAACAAGCAGATAAGTTGGAAAGAATGGATGCCAGGCTAAATAGTCAGTTAGCCAAGGCTGCCAAAAGATCTGTGGAAGATATATCTAGATGAATGTATATATTTCATATCGGTGCTGTTCAATGCTTGTCATTCATTTTTTTTCTTAGGTTTCTGCTGATGTCATCTTCCCATCTTCTTGCTTTCCTTCCTACTCCCTCACAGGTTTGGTTTTGTTTCCTGCTGGGAATGAAGGTTGGATGGGATTTTCCTTTCAGCCAGTGTGCCTTCTTCCATCTTCTTTAGTTTTGGTTGTTATAGACTTTTTTTTCCCAGTGCTCTGGATCTCTATGAAGTTGGTTGCCTTTGGTCTAGCAGGAGAGCTTCTGGTGATGAGCGTGCTAGAAATCAGTAGGGTTGCTTTCTGTAGGAGTGGTCTTGCTACTTGCATGTCAAACCTTTCTCCAGCAGAAATCCAGTGGAACAACCTACTTTTTTTGCTAAGAAGCATAGTGCAAAAATGCAATTGCTCACCTTACAAGTTTTACAAAGGGAATTTTGTTTGGCTAACATTTATGGAAAATGAAGAGAATCTGAACACTCACCCTTAATCTCCTTACTGTTAAAGGAAGAACAGTTGTCCAGTGCAACATTGGAAAGCAGTGAAACAGCTTACAAATATAAGAGTTTGGACTGATGTGTGAATAAACCCTTTCTGTCTCCCTCCATAGCAATTCCACATCCACATTTCATCTCTGAATCGTGGTTTTGTGTTTTCTGAGGGTGCCAAGGTATAAATCACACGTGGACTGAGAATTCCTTATGAAGCATACATCTGGGAAAGCTTGTGCTTTGGTGTTTCACCAGCAGCTGAGTTTTAGGAAGAACAATCTGGTTGACTTATATATGATGTAAGATTCTCTCAAGGTGACAATGCACTCTAAACACACAAGGCTTCCAGAAAAGTTGTATCTCCTTTCACTCTTTACCCAATGAGAGACATAGAGAAATGGTTCAGTAACTTCAAAACAAACCAGCACACTTTAGGTCCTGGTTTGGAGAGCTTGTGGTAGGACAGAAAACGTTTGGAGTAAAGCTCCTGTTGCTGGGTGTCATTGGCTGACACTGAAGAGCAGCAGGTGCCTGTGGAAGTGCATGGGTAGAACAGTCCTTCCCCAAGCCTATTTTTCAGCCTCCCACTCTAGGAGCTTCCTGAGCAGAAGGTGGCTTTGCCCTATGGTACTTAATAGAGGGATCTATCCCTTATGAATTCATTTAATCCGTTTTTGGACCACATCTATAATTTTGGCCTGAGGCAGTGAGTTCCATCGTGTAACAAAAGCATGAAAACTTCCCCACATGTGTGCTTCATGAGGGACTCTTGGTTGATGTATGACTTATGTTTTGGCAACCTCAGAAAGCAGTCATTGTGAAGATGTGGAAGTGTCTTGGAGGGGAAAAAAAGGGAATTTATCCACAAATCAGTCAAACTGTTGGACTCGATCTTAAAGATCTTTTTCCAACCTAAACGGTTCTATGATTCTATGACTCTAATAAATAATTCTGGGGTTTGTTGTTTGTTGTGTTTTTTTTTCTTTTCTTAACATGTTGATTTCATCTCTGCTGACCTAATTTCTATTAGGTCATTCATGATTTTATAACACTTTATTACATCCCCTGAGTAGTCTTTCTGCAGGCAGAAAGTTTCAAGTCTACCACCTCAGTCCCTTTGCGTCTTCTAGTTCTGTGTCATTCTGGGGTTTGTTGTTTGTTGTGTTTTTTTCTTTTCTTAACATGTTGATTTCATCTCTGCTGACCTAATTTCTATTAGGTCATTCATGATTTTATAACACTTTATTACATCCCCTGAGTAGTCTTTCTGCAGGCAGAAAGTTTCTACCACCTCAGTCCCTTTGCATCTTCTAATTCTGTGTCCTTTCTGAAGGGGATGACCAAAACTACACAGCATGTGTGTGGACCATGGGCAGGGGCACAGTGGGGCTGACTGCTTTGTGCTTTGTTCTTGTCACAGTCTTAACTCGGTGTGTTTGCTTTTTCCCCCCACAGTCACAAGTGTTCATTACTGGGTCTGCTGACAGCAACCCAATTTGTTTCCTGAGCTGCAGTGTTTCATTTGGAGTCCAGTTGTTGGTACATATGGAATCACAGAATGTTTTGAGTTAGATGGAACCTTAAAAATCAGGTCGTTCCAACCCCCCTGCCTTAGGCAGGGACACCTCCCACTAGACCAGGTTGCTCAAAGCCTCATCCAACCAGACCTTGAACAATTCCAGGGATGTGGCATCCAGAACTTCTCTGTGTAACCTGTGTCAATGCCTCTCCAGTCTCATAATGAACTTCTTCCTACTATCTAATCTAAATCTACTATCATTCAGTTTAAAGCCATTATCTTGTGTCCTATAACTACATCCCCTTATAAAATGTCCTTCTCCAGGTTTCCTGCAGGCCTGCTTTAAGTAGTGAAAGGCTGCTCCAGGGTCTCCCTGAAGACTACTCCAAGCTGAACAACCCCAACGCTTTCAGCCTGTTCTCACAGGGGAGATGTTCCAGCCCTCCTGCTCATCTTCATTGCCCTCCTCTGGATTTTCTCCAACAGGTTCATGTCCTTCTTATGTTGAGGCCCTCGGAGCTGAATGCAGTACTCTAGGTGGAGTCTCACCAGAGCAGAGGAGAGGGGCAGAATTGCCTCAATTGACCTGTCGGCCACCCTCCTGATGCAGCCCAGGATAGATCTGGCTTTCTGGGCTGCAAGCATATGTTGCTAGGTTGTGTTGAGTTTCTTGTCAACCAGCACCCCAAGTCCTTCTCTGCGGGGCTGCTCTCAATCCATACTCCACCCAGCCTGTATTTGTGCTGGGATTATATTGACACACGTGCAGGACTTGCACTTGGTCCTATTGGTCTTCATGAGGTTTGCATGGGCCCAATTCTCAAGCCTGTCATGGCCCTTATGGGTGACAACCCTCAGTGTATCAGCACACCACACGGCTTGGTGTCATCAACAAACTTGCTGAGGGTGTGCTTGATCTCACTGCTTGTGTCACTGACATGTTAAACAGTGCCAGTCCCAATAGCACCCCCGAGGGACACCACCCATCACTGGTCTCCCTACAGCAAGAGTTGTTTTCCTTCAGCACAATACTGCACTGTCTGACACAATTTAATCTTTTTTTTTTTCTGACTCGTATGTGATTCAATACTGCAACATACTCCTGCAATTCTTCCAGGCTATTTTTGTTATAACTGTCCTGAAGAAATCCATCTTGGCAGCAAATGTCATCGTGCTGTTTATCTCTTTTCCAGACCATTTCTGAACATGCCGAGTGGTCTGAGGTCTATCGCAGATCTCTGGCACCCTGCTAGCAGCCTTGCTCCTCTGTCAAATTCTTATCCCTCATTTCCCATCTCGTCAGCTGCTACTGAGTCACAACAGGGTCTCCTCTCCAGAAGTCGTTTAGTTTCTCAAGAATTGCTGGTGAAGGTCACTGCCAAAAAAACACTCTTCAAAAGTGTCAAAAAGCCACCTGCCCAAGCAGCTTTGGCAACAGCCAAATTGTCCCAGAGGTGAAGAAGAAAAGCAAAATCCTGTGAATGAGAAGTGTTGGAATTTGCCAGCTGATGGCAGTATTCGAAGGAGCCATCCCTGTGACATCTGGCAGAAAACCCAGGGTTGTACCAAGGGTTGCAAGACAAGGTCCCAGGTGATCACCATTAAAATGGGCACTGTTCAGATTTACTCATCAAGTCTCTGACCATCTGAGGCTGTCATAAAGTTAGCAGTCACTCCTAATGCCATGGAGGAGCATCATACATGCCAGCAGGCCACTGGCTTAAAAAAATACTTAAAAAAATAAATCAGACCCAAATGTCCCACCCTGCTCCCAAACCCTGACAATCCAGGGCTGGGGGGGAAGAAGAAAAAGGAAAAAAAGGTAGTTTCAGGTAATTATTCTTCAGGACCTGTACACTAAGTACTTTCCTCTGCCCTTGTCCACAGGATCACCCTCTCTGATCAGGCAGCCTAATCTGAAATCTCTAGCAGGTCTCAGGACATTTGTAATTCTGGCTCATGCAGACCTCCAGCTGCAAAATGTTTATTTGGCTGTGAAGAGTCTATGAAGTAACAAACTTTGATGGATTCAGCATATTGTTTTCTCTTCCTTTTTTGGGATGCTGTTTGCCTCCAGCACTCATGGGCAATACATCTCTTTTTCTGTGTATCATAAATACGAGATGCCTTGAATGGGTGCCAGCGTGTGTCGCCCAGGTATGAGCCACGCTCTGCTCGCTGCCCTTCTGTGGCAGGCTGCACTGCAAGCAGATTGCCTAAAAGCCACGGTGTAATAGGACTGTACAACACTTTAATGTTTCATCTTGCTGTGCTTTCAAGTTGCTAATATCTTATTCTTGCTTGTTAGCAACTTGCACATTGGATAAAACAATGACGCTGGGATTATTCGTGGAGTCAGGTCAAGGAAGCAAACTCTGGCTCTGTGAGCAGAGTTGGGAAAGCTGATAGAGAAATACATTATTTCTCCAGTGACCTCTCTAAGACCTCCTTGTGGTGGTTGGTATAAACAAACGGGTAATTGGAAAGTTTAGAATAAATAGAAGGCAGCTTTTTAAAATTTATGGCTGTACTATGTAAATGACCCTTCAACATGAAGCTGAAATCTATATGTTACAAATCCTTTGCAAAGGGATTGTTTGAATACATTTTTAAGCAAACGTTTACCAGCTGTATGAAGGCATGAAGCTTGTTTAGAAGCCCAGAAATAGTTTACAAGGTGAGGACAGGGCATGCTTTTATTGGGTCTGTGGCCTAATTTTTCATAAATACTTGTGATTTTTTAAAACTTTTTTTTTTGTTGTTTTTTTTTTGATACAATGAATTGAGAAGGAATTAAAATTTGGGATGAAATAATAGATATTAGGCTCTCTTGAAATGTATATTCTGTGCAGGGCAGAGGCAGATGTGAGAGGTCTGGCATGTTTCTGGGGCCAGACCCCGAGGAGGGCAGGCAGTGAAGCTTTGATCTCTGCCCTCTCTTCATCTCTGCCTGAGCTTATCGCTCGGATGCTGGGATATGACATCACAGTTCAAAAGAGAAGGCACAGGAGGCTCTGATGCTGCCTGTGTGAATCTGCCTGTGCGGGTGCAAGATGAAGGTGCCATCCTATAAACGTTAAAGCAGGTAAATACATTTCAGATGTGGATAGTCCCACAAGGTAAATTTAGTCGTTTGTTGACAGAGACAATTTGAACAATTGCTTGTCAGTGAAAGTAAATGCTTCACATTCCAGGCTATTGCCTGCTCTTTTTTTTAAAGTCACATTTTGTATAAGCCTAGCACCTCATTCTAGCAAATAATTGTGGGAAGGCTGTTTTTAGAGGAGGTTTTGCTTGTTTCATTAAAAACCCAGTGAGATTTGCAGATACTTCACTAACGTAGCTCTGCGCTGTTACCATTGGATCATTTAATCCGGGTTGATTGCAAATCATCATGAATGTGTGTTTTAAAAAAAAAACAAAAAAACACAACAGATGATGTATTAGCTTCTCTACTATCTCACTGCAGATGAATTTTCATTTGATTTTAGCAGATGAAGTTCAGCTGGAGGATAAAGCTAATTTTTGGGATTGCATAATTTTGCACAGGAGTGAATTTTGCTCTTTGTAAATCTTTTACTGTTTTCCTCTGGGGATGGGGAAGAGGGAGAGGAACAACTTGACAGGAATCAGTTGTTTTGATTTAAGAGAATGTAAGGAAATAACATCTTCCAATAAATACAGATTTTATTAAAGTTGAATACAGTGACAGATAGTTGAGAGTTAGTACTTCAGATTTGGTATGTAAGCAGAGCGACTCCGCTGAGATTTGTGTGCATTGCTAAGATTAATGAACTAGACTTTGTAAAGAAGGGCAGTGATTCACTGAGTAAAAATAGGCAGCGTCTTAAAGAGCTTGTAAACACAGCTATTAATTTTAGGACTAGAATCTTATACTCTTTGTCTTAGTCTGAGAGTAATGCCACTGCGCTCCATTACACTATTCAGTGGGTATAAATCCAGCTCTTAAATAGATTTTTAAAGTGGCCACAGTTGCGTTTTTTTGTTTGCATGTTTTGTCCATCTTTTGAAATATCTTTGTGGTACTTTTACAGTATAAAATATTAATCTCTTCCATTTTAAGTCATCCTCTACACCACAGACCCTGCTTGATACAATTGCTGCAGTCAGTAATAACAATAGTGAGAGGAGCCACAGCTGGCATGCCCCTTCTTTTCTACCTGCTTACCTCAGGGTTCTGCAGTCTAGAAAGTACTCCCTGGTGTGAGTCACTAAAGAGATCTGGTGATTTATTTTTTTTTTAAACATTTTTTTCCTTTTCTTCCCCCCAGTGTTGATTGTGTTTAAGACTTGTTCTGATTCAACTCTTGAATTTGAAGGAAAGGGAATGACTTTCTTCTTTCATAACTTCAGGTCTCATAATTTTTATTCATGCTCTTCAGTGTCAGAATCTTGCTTTGTCTTGACACAGCTCTGTGGTGATCTTCCCCAAACTCTTGTCTTATTCTGCTGTCTTGATCTTCTGCATAGAGTATATATTTGTTTTCTTTCAAAAGAAGGAACCCTTGAAATTTGGGCAGGAGTCAGAGGCTCAATTCAAGCTCAGTGATACTGTGGTGTTTTTTTTAATGGAACACAGCAAAATCACCACCAATTTCTGTTGAACCTGCTGGCCATGAGTATCTTTTTTTCTTTTTTTTTTTTTTTTTCTCTCAGATGAAAGCACAAGGAAACATTTGGGTGCTAGCTCCTCTCACTTCTGACCAGTAAGCCAAAGGCCCAGCTTACTGCTTATGCAGGAATATTAGTAATTGCTTTGTATCAATGGGGAGAGCACAGAGATGACAAATATAGTTTGGTGTGGTCTGTGTGCACCAGTGACCTTCCTATAGGCTGGAGCAAGCAGGTAGTGTGGCAGAGCAGGTGTAGGGGCTTGCCTGAGAGATGTTCATGGAAAGCTGGGAGTGATGAGCAACATGAAGATCGTGATAAAGTTTTCCATCCTGGGCTGCAGCTGTTGATGTGCAGTGGCACAAATGTGAGCCTTGGCTATCCTCACCCTCTGGGCTTTCTAGGAAGCCCTGTCTTATTTGCCTTTTATACCTGATGTTCTTCAAAACACTGAATATGCCTTTTTGTATTCCTTTGGGAAGCAGGCAGATACAACCAGAGCCATAGAACTGTGGGAAGTCTGTAGCTTTTTTGAATTTTCTTCTCAACTTTTCATTTTACTGTTTTTACCATTCTTGCAGGGTCCTGAACTTTTATTTTTAGACTGAAGACAAGAATCCATTAACTCATCTTTATACAGTAACCTGCCTATAGGAAGAATCAGTCTAATTAACCAGACTTTTATCTGGATGTTTAAAACATAATCAAATGCCTGGACTTCCATGACAAAATATGTACCAGCGGGCATAGACCTCATGGTAATTTGTGCTCTGACTCTACCTTGTTTTTAAAAATGAAGCAGTGTTGTTTGACAAGCAGCTCCCTTTCTGGCAAGGGCCATTCCACATAGCAACCATTACAGCATAGTGAGAAGTGACAGGAATTTCCATCAGGACGTGACCCATGATTGTGAACATGTTATCATTTATAAATGTTCCTGTCTGTAGCTATCTACATCTGCCTGTGGTGGTGTTCTGCATGTTTTTCATTAAGATATAATAATATTGTGCATTGCAGAGGCTTATTCCTTTGCATAGCTGTGCTCATTGTTTGGAAATGGTCTTTTCTCAGGTAGCTATTAAGTCAGAATTGAAGCATTAATCACACTGCTGTTCAGCCATGCAGGGGCTGTAAGGTGTTCTGGAGTGCTGTGGACTTGTCACCTCTGCAGTCCCTTGCAGAGAAGCAAGCCAATTACAAATAACTTAGTACCCTGCCTCCACAAGACAGAAAATACAGTTTTGGATGAGGGTTAGCAAAGACTGGGCTGTGACTCAGGGCTTGTTCCCCTCTGCAGCAGCTATACAGCCCTTGCCCCTTCCTCTGGCTGGATATTAAAGTTATAATCTTATCCTTGGTGGATCCAACTTCTGTTTCTCCATCCTGGTTTTGCTTGCAAGGCAAGCTGAGCTGCGTGGTGATTGCCCAGTGCCTTGAGTTGTTTGAATGTTTGCAGCCCACTATAATTTTGAGCAGAGCTGCCTGAGAGGATGCTGTAACTAGGGTGGAGCAGCACCACGTACCCTCTGGCACAGCCTCAGCACCCTCTGTTGCCAGCCTGGGAAGGGGCAAGGTGGGAGGGCTCGGTGATGCAGCCCCTGGAGAACAAACTTCCAGGCCTGGGAGATGTGGCAGGGACCTGCAGCTGTTGAAGAGGGGGCTGGGATCAGTGAGAAGGTGAGCAATTTTCTAACCAGGAGTAAGTCCTGCACCTGGAAAGAGGAAAGGACTCGGGAGACTGAAGCCAGAGTGGGAGCAGGTCACCAAGCACCCTTTGGAGTTGGGTATCCCAACACTGGCATATAAGACTATTTTTTTTTCATCTTTTAAGTCATGGTAGACGAGGGTAGGGAATGGGAGAACAGTCTCTACCACCAGTTATCTCTGCATGTCTGAGTTAACTGTGTAGTCTTTCATGGTCAAAATCTCTTCTGCAACAGAGCTCTATTCTGTAAAGCAGCTGAACTTAAGGGTCTAATAAAGGGGATATTAGTGCAGGTGTTTCTGTTACGTGGGAAACTGCAATGACGTTCCCTTCTGCTGTAGAGCTGCATGTGGCTTTTATTTTCTGTGTATAAATCAGAATATTTTACTTGTTTTGCAGTAATCTGTAAGACGTGGATCAGTGTATTCTACAGTAACTTACCCTCTAATTGTTTAATTATTTAATAATATTTAATTATTTTATTATTTAATTAATAATACCTCCCCTATTTAATTGTTATGATTTATTTTTCATCCTGGTTCTTCAATGAGCTGTGCCATGTAAAGAAGTGAAAAAATGCATGTCACCATTAATTATCTTATGGAGGGCTCATGATTAATGCCACACTAACGTCCAAGAAGATCAAGGAACATTCCTGTAGCTGACACACAGGCAGATTTCCCTTTGAAGTCACTGTAGACTTCAGTTGATTGAAAACTTCGGGACTACATCCAGATCTTTTTCCTCCCAAAATCAGGTAATCCAGATGAATTCTTTTTGTTTCTTCATGATATATTTCTTTTCAATGACTACTTTCTTTGTTGTGGCATGTCATGTTCTGAGACACTGAAAGCAAGAGTGCCTCACGTTTTCTTAAATATCCTTATTTGATCACCAAAATTTGTAGTTTTTCTTTATTGGAATAGTTTAAGTTTTTGAAAGTTTTCTGGAAGCTTTTGAAAATCCTGGTTTGCCTTCTAATTTTTGGGCTGCTCTGTACTTACATGTGGATGGGAATAATACGTGCATACCTTAAAGTTACTAGTATCCTTCTGAAAAGTTTATAACCTTATGGTAAACTTGTATATTTTGTATTCAGCTATAGTTAAAAGCATATAGGTATGAAAATCCTTATTTAGGCACTTAACCTCCTCTTGCCAAGTTAGCTGCTAGCAGCTATGTCGACAGCTCAGCAATTGCACAGAAGTAGCCATTAGTGTTTCCTGTCCTCTTTATGAACTTGAAAAATATTCATTGTTTACTCCTGGTGATAGTAGAACTGCAGATGCAGAATCCTTCAGTGCTGCTCAGTACTGGCAAGCTCAGTGAGAGATGGTGCAGTCTCTTCTCTGAGCAATGTAGAGTTTTAATAGTGCTGGGTCCTGCACTTAAAACCCAGCAACCTCCTGCACCAGGCTTGGGGAACAGTGGCTGGAAATTGCCTGGCAGAAAGGGACTAGCAGTGTGCCCAGGTGGCCAAGAAGGCCAATAGCATCTTGGCTTCTATCAGAAATAGTGTGGCCAGCAGGAGTAGGGCAGGGATTGTGCCCCTGTACTCAGCACTGGTGAGGTCACAGCTTGAGTGCTGGGTTCAGTTTTGGGCACCTCACTGCAAGAAAGACACTGAGGGACTGGAGCGAGTCCAGAGAAGGTCAGCAAAGCTGGTGGAGGGTCTAGAGCACAAGTCTTATGAGGAGCAGCCGAGGGAACTTGGGCTATTTAGTAAAGGAGGCTTAGGGGAGACCTTACTGCTCCGTACAACTCTGTGAATGGAGATTGGAGTGAGGTGGGGTTGGTCTCTTCTCACAAGTAACAAGCGATAGGACAAGAGGAAATGGCCTCAAGTTGCACCTGCAGGATTTTAGGCTGGATATTGGCAAAACCTTCCCTGAAAGGGTTGTCAAGCCATGGAACAGGCTGCCCAGGGAACTGGTTGAATCATCATCCCTGGACATGTTTAAAAGTTGTGTAGATATGTTGTTTAGGGACATGGTTTAGCAGTAACCTTTGTAGTGTTGGGTTAATGGTTGGACTTGATGATCTTAAAGGCCTTTTCTAACCTAAAAGATTCTGTGATTCTCACCTACAGACCCAGGTGGGCAGGGTGCCAGGGTGAGGAGAAGCACCTTGTGTGTGATCTCCTGGGGGTGCAGACAGGAGGTGGTGGCAGAACACAGGTCCATTGAGACCTGATAAGCATCACACCCGCTGACCTCAGGTCCCTGTTGTAGCAGGCATTTGCTGCTCATGGGGTTAATTCCTGTTATTTCACCTCACCTCTTGGTTTTAGCTTCCAGAGAAAGCTGTCTTCTCGTGCAGCAAGCTCCTGCCTGTTCAACTTCTTCCAAGTATTTCTGTAACTGTGAAAGCATTTTACCAGTTGCCATGATGTAATGTTGTAGGAAAAAAGTGTGTTTGCTGTAGAGAGCTGGTTGTTTCCTACAGACCATTTACCCCAGCAGATTAAGATCTGAGATTTTTCCAAAATATAAATAGGATAAAACAGAGTGGAAAACAAAAGCTCCTGCTACTCTAGCTACCTATGGAACTCACAGCTGTAACTGAGATGGAACATGCTGGCCAGCCCATATGAAAGCAGTGGGATTCCAGTGCTTAGTTTTTATCAACAAAGTCATTTACATGAAAAACAAACAAACTTCTCTGGAAAGCACTGAAGAAGTATTTGCTATGTTACAGCTCCTCAGGACCCTTGTTCTGCCTTTTTCCTCTTATGCATACCTAAAAATTTACCCAAGTACGTCATTCATCAGTGATATTATGCTCCAAACAATACAGCTCTTTCCTCCCATCTAAAAGTAAATATTTTGGCTCTGTAGAAAACATACAGGTAAAATATTATCTCAACTCTTTTTAAAGAGTAGCAGCAAGGATTACTGTTGCAAGTGGAAAGGCCAGCTGGAATACCACCACTCCAGCCAAAACCAAAAAGGCCATGTGCACCTTATTTAAAACAAATGGTTTCAAAGCTAAACTTAATAATATGGTGATGTGCATGCATTCCAGCAACACCAGTCTCACACTGAAATAGTAATGTAGACTTTCACTGTCATCTGGTTTAAGATTTCTCCGTCTTAAGTTGGCTTTTCAGATGTATTTAAAAATTGCAATAAAAATATTTGGTGGCAGAATTAGTAAATTGAAGATTAAGGGTGGAGAAGTGAGTCACAGTTGTGACATGTTTTTTCACTTGCACTGGGACTTCTCCTGGTCACAGCATGTGACCAATTGTTCAGAATGCTTGTGCTGAATTCAGTGGTGACCCCTCACACCAGATGTGGATGGCACAGGATGAAAAGAACATCATGCTGGCTTCATTAACAGCCTCTTCTCGCACGAGGGTTTTTGGGGGACACTGAAAAAAGCCAGGACTCTGCAAGTCCAGAGGTTTTGGACAGACATCACCTCTACCAAGCTGACTCAAGTTGTTACAATGAGTTCTTCACTTCCATCAGGGGTAATAGTGTTTTCCAGGGCCCAGTGTTGGGTAAGATGTCCCATCCCCTGGGGTTTGAGGAAGGTAACCTGGTGTCCCAGTATTTCTTGTGTAGTACAGTCCCTTTAGGGACAGGTCTCAGCCCCTCAGGGAGGTCAGACTGGGGAGGTCAGGGGGAAGGAATAGAAAGAAGGGAGGGAGAAAGTTTTGGGAGCTTTATTCTCAAATGAGAATACTCAAGACTCCACTCATTCCTGGTCTGGAAGGTGTAATAGTGTCACAGTATTTGGTGGGTTATATCTGTGCTCAGAGCAGTGAGTGGAGTTCCCCTCAGTCTAAGTACAGCTACAACTTCCATGAGGCTGTATCAAATACCACCATGCATGGAATAAATGTGGTGATAGTAAGTTTTATTTGTAACCTACTCTTTTAAGTGGATTGAACATTGTCAGAAAGTTTAATGGTGTTAGGACTAGCTGAGCTTTAAATCCATGCAGGTATCTCCTTATGTTCTGCATAGGTCATTAATGTATGGCTGAAAATAGTGAAATATGGAATTAATGCGTGTCTCCAGTCGGAGAGTGAAGGACATATTTCAAATGGTATGAATATTGTTTGAACTCCCATAAAGGTAACAACATCTGTCTGTAGACTTTGTTAATAAATGATTATGTTGTAAAGTTAAACATATGGAAAATACTTTTTGGTTTTATAACTTAATTTAAACATTTAGGGACAATGTTCATTACTGGAAAGGAAAATAACTTGTGTATGGACAGGTTATTGGAGATATTTGATTTTCACCTATGAATATGAATTTGTTCCCCAGACCCTTGTGTGTGGGGAGATGTACACAGATGAGTGGCTCAGGTGACTTCAGATTCCACCTCTGCAAGATGACTTGTAGGCAAAACCTGTCAGGGCTTCAAGAATTCATCTTGAATCATTCTTCCATGAGGCAGTTGCCCACAAGTCAGTCTGCTCTGAGGCCTAGTCTGGGACCTGTTTCCAAAGTACATGAGCACCAGTAGGTTTTGCCAGTTGGCGTCCTGGGACCCAAAATATCTGTTACATCTTGGTGCAAGTACACCGAGCTACAGTCGGTGATTTAGAAGGTTAGTGTTTGACAGTCATTTATGAAAACTTTTTGTTTCATCTTGTAAAAGTTTGTAATTCAGCTGCTGCCCAGAGTGGTGTTAAGCTGAGGGTATTAAGTGCTGCAGTGTTTTTTGTTTTAAAATCACAGTTTTAATGTGTTTAGGTGTTTCGAAATCCAAAAGCCTTCTTGGAACATGTAACATTTATCACTACCAAAACTTATGCTGAAATAAATAGTGTTGTTTTTTTTTTTTTTTTTTCAAAGTAATCCAGCTCAGACAATGATTTTCTAGAGAATCTTTCAGGTTGAGGGGACGTAACAGGCTTCCAGACTTAAGACAAAATGTTTTGATGCTGCTGGTACTGAAAAGGCAATTTTTAAGTACTTTAATGTCTGTTTAACTGGCATTCTGGCATCACCACCTCACATTGCTCCATGTCAAGTCAGGGTATTATTTTATTTGGTTTAGTATATGTATTTGTGCACCTCCTGTTTATGAATGACACCATAGTCTGGGTTTCTCAGCCTAAGTGTGGCTAAGACAAATACCAGTGGAGTCTGATGGAAAGTGTACAGCCTTAATAGATGTGCTGTTATGCCCTGTTGGATTTTGTTGTTGTATTTATTTTGCTCAGAAAGAGAAAACAAGTAATTAGCCAAGAAAGCTCACAGCTGCATAGCACACTCCCCTCTCCTATATACACAGTCTGTTGGTATATACAAAACTGGCACTAATGAAACATAAATAGATCCTTTTCCTGTGTGAAGAAGACTTTTAGAATTGAATGGGAATGAAAGCAATAGGATTCTTTGGAAATCCTCCTTATTTGGGTTTACAGTATGGATTTGGGGCTCTAAAGCCCTTTGAGTTCCATACAGTGTTGGATGTCTCCATGGATTTTTTTTGTTGTGGGTTTTGTTTGTTTGTTGTTGTTGGGTTGTTTTTTTTTTTTTTCTTTTTTTTTTCTCCAGTTTACATGTTGTTTAAACCTGTTGGGAGATGAGCTCTTGTTTCTGGATTTCTGTAGGCATGTTATTTGCTGCAAAAAATCTAAGCTCATGTTGCAGTTGCTGTTTCTAGGCAGCTGTGCTCATAAAACCCTAACCTGGGCCTTCTTAAACCTCAGTCAGAGGTGTCCAATCTAGTATTTGCCTGAAACTCTAACCTGAGCTTTCTTAAACCTCAGTCAGAGGTGTACAATCTAGTATTTGCCTGATGTTGTTGAGGAAATCCTGAAATCATCATTCTGAGATGAGTTAATTGCCTCCGGGCCATTTCAGGAGGTGCTTCATTCTTGTACCTGCAGATGGTGGTTAAAAGAACCTGCTCTGATAACAGTGGTTCCTCGTGGGGGCTGGGCCACCACCAGGCTGGCTGAAGATGTGCAATACCCACCCCTTGATGGGAACCTCCAGCCAGCCCTTCGGCAGGGCTGTGGTGAAGCTGGCTGAGCTCGGCTGCCTTGTGAGAAGTGACAGAGCCCAGCCTGGGATGCAGGCTGCTGGGCTGAAGAAGTGCTGAGAGTCAGCTGGCTGCCAAATATGAAGTGAATTTTATCTCCCTTCTGACAGTACTGTACCCTGGGAGCAAAATAATTTTCCACCCAAAAACTCCAGGTGGAAGCTGTCTTGGCGCAGATGCTCCAGCAGGCAGCTGCAGCCCCTCCACATGCCAAAGCTCCTTCTCCTCCTGTGGCTTTCAGGCCACATCTCAGTGCTCTGCTTCCAGCAACCACCCCTTGCTCTGGAATCAAAGCTCCTCTTCCTCCAGGCAGCCACAGAACTTCCATCTGCGAATCATGACTTTCCACCCCTAAGATCAAAGCTAGGTCCCTGCTTCTTTTGATATTATCTCCCCACTTTTTAACTTCTCACCTCAGTTCCTAAACGCAGTGTTGCCCGAGAGGCTTGGCAGGCTCTGAGCTGTGCCTTTCAGCACTGTGCTACCACCCGTGTGCTCCTCCTGCACCTCTCTTTCTCCAGGTAAAGCAGCCACCCACTTGCAGACCTGGCTGTACACCAGGTCGTGGCCATTGGCATCCATGTCTGTTCTGTTCTCTTCAGCCTCTCTGTGAAAAGTGGCATCAAGTCCTCTGTCCTTCCTTCACCCATGGTTACTCTCAGGTTTACTGGCTTGAGAAACTAACAAGTCAATGCAATGGAGTCATGGCATTTATCACAGAATCACAGAATTGTTTTGGCTAGAAGAGACCTTTGAGATCAAGTCCAGCTGTTAACCCATCACTGCCAGGTCACCACTAGAGCATGTCCCTCAGCACCACATCTACATGGCTTTGAAACCCCTCCAGGGATGGGGACTCCACCACTGCCCTGGGCAGCCTGGGCCAGGGCTTGACAACCCTTCCAGGGAAGAAATTTTTCCTAATATCCAACCTAAACCTCCTTCTATCTTTATGCCTCCGTAGCATTTCTGGTCAGAGATGCCTTATGTTCCAGGCAGAGCAGGATCTTCATCATGGTGCCCTGCCCTGTGCTCTTCAAGACTTTGAATAAAATTCAGATAGACTTTCTGTCTTTTGTTTTAAAAGGCAGGAAAGTGATTTAGCTTCAGCTAAGACAGGATGGACTGGCTTACAGAGAGTGTGTCAAATGGGGCAGAATCCTGCCCTTCAATACCCTCCCAGTAGGAACAAGCTCATGAATTCCCCATTACTGTTCTCAAAGCAACTCAGAAGAAAATAGTTTGCTCATTAAGTGAAATGTTTCCTTTCTAATTCTTCTGTGCTTTTTTAACAATTATCTTTCTCTTCAGGCAGTCCCTTGGCATCAAAGGAAACCTCCTATTTGAACACCTTTGAGAAGTTCAAACAAGTGGCCAGGGAAGTGCTAGCCCAAGCTCAGCCATGTCTGTGCTGTTATCTAGCAGAAACCCCTCCTCCAGGCTTTCTGCACACTGCATGGAATTTCCTCTTCTGTCTGGCGGAATTTTTGGAGAGACTTAAACATTGGCAGTGGCTCTGCAAAATTTTTCTGGAGAACTTGGTAGAAGTTGAGCTGCAATGGTGGATTATAATGAAAGCAAAGAACACAACATCACGTCATTCCCCCTGAGAGTTGGTTTGTGCTGTCACTTTGCCAGCATTGTGGCTCTGTGTGTGTGTACCTGGGGCTGCTGGACCAGCAGCTCTGCAGAGCTGCCCTCACCAAGTCTAAAGGTTTGGGCTCTGGAGGCTTAAACAAAGTGCTCTTGTCTCAGCCTTCCTTTTCCAGGGTGTTCCCTAGCAGACTGCAGCAGGGAGGTAGAGGGTAGCTTAGAAACAATGATAAATTTTCAAGAGGTCTCTTCTTCCTATAGGCAGGGCTGTCGTATACAGGCATCATTCAACAGACCCCCAAATTGTCTGCATTTAGTGGTGACAAATCTGAAGGGTACTGGTGACGAAGTTAGATAAACTTTGCAATGCCTAATTGTTCTGTTTTTGAAACGCACCCTCACAGTAACGTTCAGTGCTTTAGTAACAGTTTCCTTAGAAAGTTCAAAATGTTTTATATGTCATGATGCCAGAAAAATGAACTTTCAGGGAAACAAAACAAATATGCAGTTCTTAATGGGAAAGGTCACTTTTCTATCCCTTCCTCCTACCTGCTGAAAACACTTGACTGTGTGTGTTTGGTCATCTGAAGTGGCTCCCCCTCAAGCTTTTCTGTCTGCATCTCCCTCTTGGCATGGAGAATTTCACTCTCTTATCAGAGCCCTTGGTTCCCTTCTGTACGTGGAAGCAGCTGTTGCCACATGTTTATCTTGAAGCCGTGGGCAGCCCCAGCAGCCGATGGCCTGTGAGGGCAGCCATGGGTGCTGGGGAGCCTTATCTCACCAGGAGCTGGCCCAGGCTGCACGGAGCTCCTGCTTTGTTTTCTTTCTTCAGCAGACTCGTGTCCCCACCAAAACTTTGGAGCTAAAGTGCAGCAGGCAGTGACGTAAGAGCAAAGGGTCAGGGAAGGCTTGGGTGGGGGCTGAGCTGAGGCCGTGGGCTGGTGTTGAGACCTTAATGGTGCGTGCTTGGCAGCCCCATCAGGTCGCTGCAGCCTAATCAGAGAGCAGCCAGTCGGCTGTTCTGGGGGACAATCAACCTCCCGGGACACAATGGGAGGGGCACATTGCACACAGACACAGAGGGAGGAAGCCTCCACTTGACAAAGTGGATATTTTTTGCAAGTAGTTATTTTCTTCCAGTTTTGCCACTGGAGACTGCAGATCTCTTTAAGGTAGTCAGAGGAAGTGAAGCTACAGAAAGGCATCAAAATGTCTGTCACTGAATAACTGTTTCCATGCTGTCTCTGTGTGACACGTGCATCATACACAGGCACACAGAAATATGCAGTCCCTGAGGTCACTGCAGAGAATTAGTCCCTTGCTCTAGTGGCTGAAGAAACCACTTCAAATTCCTAGGGGAGACAGCCATAGGTATTTTCCCAGCTGCGATTCCTCTTCCTTTGCTGCAGCCTTTCTTGGGGCTCTCAGCTGGCCTTAGTGCAGTGAGCTCTGGCTCTTACTTGTTTATCTCAAGGTCCACGAGCTCTTCTCCCAGTGCCATCCCCTCTCATTTGCCTCACAGTACAGTCTGACGTGTACATCACCTCTTGCTTTGCTTTGTGCCTTTTGAAACTCTTGATTCCTGTACAAACCCCTCTCTCCTTATTTCCCCACAGGTGTCTCTTCAAGGAATGTATGACCTTTTATCTCCTGCCACTTGACACATCCACAATTAAAGAAAATACAGTGATGTTTTGCAGAATGCTACAAAAGACCACAAAGCTTTAGGACCTCTTGTAAAAGTTTTACGACTAATTCTACTTGGGAGTCTTGAGCACACCTGCACTACATCTGGCTCTCGAGTGAAGGCTTAACTTGTTTGCTTGAGTGTTTTTAATTTTTAATTATCTATATAGTGCCGTGGACTGCTTGTGTGTTGTATTAGGCACATAAGAACTGTAGGTGATTGTGCCTAAAAAGAAGTCACTTCTTGGACTGTACTCTACTAGATCTCTGTAATCTGGATAGTTTTTTTTTTGTGACAATAACTAGAGCCAGATGGCTCAGAGGAAGGTGTAATGCTTTGACTACAGTATTTGGGAAGGTTTTTTTTGTTGCTCTAGCCAGGGATCACCAGACAGCTGAAGTCTGACTCTTAGCACTGATTTTTGATGTGTTTGACCCAAACACCCACGCACGCTTCCATGCACTTCCTAATAATTTGCTAGAGATACAGTCCAGTCCTGTGTTCTTCCTCTGAGAAGCTGAACTGCCACACCAAGTGACCTTCTGCAGGCACCTGGACAAAGTAGCTAGAGAGCAGCTAATCCTATTCTTAGCTCGGCATGCTAGTTATCTGTGAGAAGACAGCCTGCCAGAACTGTCTGGTGACATATTTGTCCAAGGGAGGGAGGGTTTTGCCAAGATGCTGTGGGTGCTGCTGTATGGAGTTGAGTTTAGGAGGAGAAAAATCCGTGAAATGTGAATTCAAAAACACAGCTGTTGTTAAAGAAGCAAGGAGCTGTTCCCAGTAACACACAGATATTCAAGATACAGATATTTTTAAAAAATTATTTTTTAAGTATCAGGAAATTAAACAGTAAATGCTGCGGTGTCAGCCAAAGTTAACTCTACCTAATACTTTTGGCTTGGCCACCAGAGGTGGTAGCAAGCTGTATGCACCGTTAAATGCTGTTTTTATTTCATTTCATTTTAAACTTAAAGCCCTTTATGCAGGTTAAACATTCTGGGACTTGTGCTTGACTGTCACCCAGCAGTTTCGGCTGCGTGTGCGTAACCCGGCGGTGAGTACGTGTTACAGTTCTCCCTCTGTGCCTGCTCTGGAGCAGTTATAAATTTGTTAACAGCTCCAGGAGGAGAGCCTGGCTTCACAGCTTGCCCAGAAGCAGCCTGTGCTCGAGGGTCACCCTGCAGTGTCTTTGCTGGCTCAGGGTGGCAGTTGCTTGCAGATGCTGGTCAGACTTTTGTAAGCCAGTAAAGAAACCAAGCCATCAGTTTAAGAGCAGTTGCATTACCTGGCGAGCAGCTGCTCTCTGTTGGCTGAAATCAGGGCTGTTCAGTCTGCCTGGGCTCTGCCAGGCATCCACTGAGGTCCTCTGAAGCACCCATTTGCAGGCACCCACCCCACACCTCTGGGGACTCCCATGCCAGGAACTCCCTGATGGCAAACAGAGCTTGCTCACTGGGTGTGACTCCAAAGTCAGATGTTTCAATCGGGTGGTGTGAAGCCTCCCCTGAGCTGCCTGAGCCCACTTCTGCCCACCTCCCTTTGGCTGGGCGTGGAGGAGCTCTGCTGTCTTCCTTCCCTGGGGAGATAACTCTATCAGAACTACACAACATAGGTGGCAATTTTTTTTCTCCTATATTTTTTAGCAGTTGATGCCAGCCAGAATTTAGGCTAAGGGTGTGGTGGTCAGGATGACCCTGGCAGGCGTGTGGCTGTGGGAGTCCCTCAGTGGCAGCACTGTCTGGTCTGGGGCTGATGCTGTCAGGATCCATTGCTCTGGAGCTCCTCCTGGAGGACCTCAGTCCTGTACTGCTCGAGCTTGAAATCTTCAGGTGCTCCTGCTACAAGCTGGGTGTGATTCTGGTGCCGAGGGTAACGCAGTTATTTAGGATGTGGTGCTATCTGAAAGGACATCAGTGCGGAGGCAAGAGGTTACTGTAGCTTCTTCGTTGGCTCTAACCATAAGCAAAGGTGGAAGCTGATCTCTGTGGACAGGTTTCATCTGTGCCCTGAAGAATGAATTCAGAGCATTATTTCTTGGGATTCTTAAAACCATGGATGTAATGTGTGGGTATAATATAAAAAGCTGCTTTAGTTCAGCAGAAAAATATTTGGACCCACTAGGCAAGGAATTGTTTTTTATTATCTACATCTTGGGTAACAAATCCGTTCTGATAAATGCAGACAATATCAAGTCCATTGTTGTTGGCACCCAAAAATAATAGATAAGTTGTCTTGGGCAGTTCTGGTGGATGATGTCCAAAGATGACAGGCTTTTGCTGCTGATAAGTTCAAAGCAAATGTAGTTTTTTAGGTGTATATAAGAGAATTGTTGTTACTTCTGAGTACTGAGTGTTCCTAGTCTAGTTACGTAAGAACAAACAGTGATGAAGTTGGCTTGAAGCCTTCCTCAAGGTTTATTTGGATCACAAAGAGAGTTCCCTGCTCTGTAAAAAGAGAAAACTGGGTTGATTTCACACTTGAAGCCATTCACTATGAATGTCTGTAGCAACACCTGGCAGAGGTCCCACTATCACAGAATGAAGGCACCAAACTGTGTATCAAAAACACAAGAAGAGCAAAGCAGCCAGGCAGGACATCTCTGTCAAAGAAATTGATGCCCCATTCATCCAGTCCTACAGTGTGTTTTCCTTAGACATCCTGTGCCTCCTTCAGGGTTTTAAAATGAACCATAACAGCTTGTTCCTGCAGAGAAACCCTAGTCCTCGTTGGTACTTGCCAGGTCAAGTTCTTCACTTGTATGCAGGCAGAGACCCTTCACTGAACCAGCTCATTGCAGAGGGAGCTTCACACGTTAAAGCAAGATTAAAAATTGCACTCCTGCTAATGCATAAAAATGAAAGGAAAAGCCAAGCAGTCAGGCTTTAGAAGTCCTACTTTTGGCTTTGTGAGGAGATACGTTTTCAGGCAACCGACATTTTTGTGGTTTACCTGCATTGTAGCGAGGTCTCGTCTAGGGGAAGTACTTGTGGTATGTTGTGAAGGGACTGGGGAGAGGTCCAGTTCCATTTCATGCCCAAACTCCCATCAGTGCCCTGCTGAGCCTGTAGCCAGGCATCTTGTCACCTTTGCCTCTGGTTGCCTGTCAATAAGATGACAAGCCAGGTTCCTGCCAGGTTGGATGCATTCTAAGACATTTTAGAAGTGCTTAGACATCTTCATAGGAAAGCTTATGCCTCTACAGAAGAATAAGAGGTGTGTACTTCTGGACATGGTTCTTGCTGTGATACATTCTTCAGCTTTGTGTACCTCTCATGCTTTTCACAGCAGTCCTTGGTCGTAGCTGTTTCTCCTGTTTCTGTGTTTGCAGGAGACAGGGCTGTCCCACATTTGATCGTCATTCTCTTCACACCAGAGTCCATATGCAGTTTCATTCATATTCAGTTCAATTTTTGCATGGTCTTTGTTCCCTTCCATTCAGTACTGGTAAGGCGGTGGGAGATGAATGGAAGATGTCTTTGTCTGCATGGGCATGTGAACAGAAACTTCTGAAGGCAGGTGGCCAAAAGTGGTGGGGTCAGGAGTAGGTCTGAATACAACAATCTCGTGAAGGCTCTTCTTGACACCCCTGTAATAGCAGTTAATTGGCTTCAGCCTTTGAATTCGCTTAACCAACAGTACAGATCCTTCTTCACTGGTCCGCTGTGTAAGTGCTGCAGTATTTGTGGCCAGCTCTGGCATCCACAGCATCATCCTGCATTCCACTGTTGTGAATGTTTTCTGTGATTAACTGGCAGAGGGAGCCCCGGCCAGGCTGAGAGCTTTCTCTTGCTGTTTACTATCATTATAATAAGATATTTGACCCATGCAGTAACAGCATTAGCATCGGGTCCAAACCAAAATCTTTGGATTCAAAATGCCCAAACCTTTGGGAAATGGTCAGACCCAAATTTTGTGGCTTGGCTTAAGCTCTGAATGAAATGAAACTGAACGTGCCTAGGATTAAAACTCCTTTAGAGTGAGAAGCTTTCTTTTGAGAGTTTCAATTTTTTCATCTATTTGTTTACCATGCATCTTAGGTAGGACTTTGCAAATGCAAGTCAGGATTCTCTACAGATTTTTTTTTCCCAGATCCCTTCATATATGTGGATGAGTTTCATAGACTGCTAATACAGAGGAAGCTGGTATTTTCCCCCTTGATTTTTGGTTCTGCTTTCACCTCTGTAGTGAGAGAAACAATTAATGCAGTTGTATACTGGATGTTTACAGGCTTCAAGTCTTTTTATTAAAGTGCTGCGTAGATAGATGCATACTTTTATATGCTGTTCATGGAAAAAATACTGGTGATGTGGTTTTAATTTTAAATTGTTCTGACATCTGAAGCTAAACATCTTAAGTGTCTATATAATGCTTTCCTGATGTCCACCTAATTCTTTCCCTTTGGAGACTTGTGTGCTGTTGAATCTCTGATGCATGAGGTCCTCTGCACACCAGGCTCTGCATGTCACAGAGAAGTCCCTGGTGCATGTGTGGTGGTTGGGGAAAGCGCTAAATGCTACCAGATAGCTGGAGAAGGACTCCAGGGCCCACGGTTGAACTTTTTTGTTTTGATACTAGCTTGCCACTTGACAGCTGACAGGCTAATTTTCCTGATTGTTTATTTTTGAGAAGAGCATGAGCATTTTCAGTGCTCCTCTGGAGCAACTAACTCGGGCCTTTCTGCACAGTCAGATCACAGGCACTTCTCTTAACCTTCCTGTTTACTCCCTGTTATAAACAAAGATTAAGGAGACCTTCCTAGGAAGCTGACGTTGAAGTCCTTTGAGGACCTCAGCGGCTGTATCTGCGTGAGGGGGAGGTGGCGTGTGCTTCCAGGTCTCGGGGACAGGCAAGGCAGGCTCAGGCAAAGAAACGTGGGGCTGATTTTCCCTTCTCTGCATCGCTGCTGCCCCTTCTCCCTGCCAAGAGCCTCCCCATCACAATGCCTGGCTGTCCACAGAGCCCCCGCGTACCTCGGGCTCCGGCGCTGCACCTCCTGGAGCCATGGGGCTGGGGGGCTGGCACGACCTGGAGCCATG
>NW_008621177.1:35443-36748 GCF_000691845.1 Merops nubicus | reverse complement strand
GAGACCATTTCTTTGTGAGTCAAAGATGTTCCTGGAAGAAGGGTTTGGAGTAAGTGGCTCATGGGGCGGAGGGGGGGGTGGGCTTGTTAATGAAAAGTTTATTGATCCGTTTTGCCAGTTTTTGCTTCGTTTACCTTTGTCTTCTAAAGACTAAGCCCTTCCTGATAATGTCTTTGGCATCGTTTTTTTTTTTTTTTTTTTTTTTAAGGGGAATAGGAAGTTTAGAAATTAAATAAATAAGCCTCAACTGACTTCTTAAGCAACAAAAGACGTTGCTAAGCGAGGACAATAAAATTCTAGAATATCTAGAGATTGGATTTCGTTCGTGTTCCGTGGTACCCACTGGACTTTCTGGGTGTGAGGTTTTTGTTTGTTTGTCTCGCACACAGAAAACCTGCAGCCAAAGTAAGGTCTGTACTCTAATGAGCCATCCCATAAAATGTGCTGTGTGACTCCCAGTAAGTATTTGAATTGAAGTATAATAGTTTTGAAGTGGTGGTGAACAAAAATCTTTATGTTGGGTTATTGATCTGCTGATGAAAGGCGTTTGAATTTGAAGAGGGTTTAGTTTACGGGTTTTGTGTATTTAAAGGTTTTTTAAGGCAACAACTTTTTTTTTTTCCCATTTCTGAAATGACCTTGAAAGCTTTAAAACTACATCAGTTTCTTCCAGTGGGTTTGAGGGGGAGGCAGTAGCAGAAGGATCTAGTGAGTATCGAAAATAGAAATAGGAACTGAAGTAGATGCAGTGAAATGTTGTCTTATAGAAGAATGTGAAAAGGGAAGTTTTTTGTAAGAATGTGTGCAAAGCGAAGAGAGGGAAATAACGCAGTTTCAGATGCAAGAAGAGAGAGGGAGCATATAATTCTTCACATTTTATTAGGCCCTGAAATGCAGAAGTGATATGATCTGGAAGACACAGAAATAAAACGCCTAACTACAAATTGAAAAGCAGGCATTGACTTGCTGACCAATGCTTACATGCTTGTTGGTTGGTGGGGGCTGGTTTTGTGTCTGCAAAGGTATCAGAGCACAGTGCTATGACAATGGCTTGCAAACGCTTTAACGCCATGTTTTATTGCTCTTAGGAGCTCTTGCTAACTGTAGGTCTGGGAATACGATTAATACTTTAATTTGTGATGTCCACACTAAGGTTTAAACGTTTCCTTGTATAATGTAGAAGCCCAGTTTGAAATAAGTAGGATAAACTGCATTCTTTGGCAGAGGGGGAGGGAAGAGGGAAGGGGTGGAGGAGGTGTTTTTTTTCCTTCCCCTTTACTAGTTCTGTAACTGAGTCAATATTTT
>NW_008621177.1:270-35412 GCF_000691845.1 Merops nubicus | reverse complement strand
GGAATGTGCCTTTGTGGTCACTAATCTTTCTGTAACCTGTGCTTTTTTAAATGAACAGTATTGTGATTCTGTGCAAAATATTTTGAATTTATATATCGCAGCTCGTTCTTGAGATCAGTATGAGTTTTCAAGTTTTGACTTTTAAGTTTTTAGGATGATGAATATGAAAACCAAATAACTTTAGAAACATGGTTATTACAGTGATTATTGATTGGCTTGGCCTACACCCAAGCAACTCTTCTGCATGCACCAGAGTTGCTGATTTAAATTCTATAGATTCTTCTTCATATGTTAGCCTTTTAAAATCGTTAAACAGTGTGTGTATATATAGCTATTTAAGAACAGTAGATCAGTTTTTAGTTAAGGTTGTTCAATTATGTCTTCATCGCTTTGGAGCTGGTTGAATGACTTGACATGAGATTAAGCACAACAAAAGAAAAGGCAGGGGAACAGCTGCCTTCCAGTACCAGGGCACTAGTGTTGTGAGCAGTTAAGCATTTTACCTTTTTAGTATTATTTGGCGTCAGGTTTAGACGTGAATATTTATATTCACCTCTATAGGAACATGAGGCACTCTGATAAAACACCAGACACTCAAATCCTGGGTATTTCTGTTCTGGGGATGTTTGTCTCTTGCATTTTTAAGAAAATGATCTTAAGATCTGATACTAAGGGGTGAATTGATCTCATTAACTTTTAAGACAAAAGTAGCAAACAGTCATCACTAGTTTGTACTTGTTTAGTTACTGTGTGGTAAGAACTTTTAAGGTGTGTCCTTAATGGCAACTGACGATTCTTGCTGCGAAGCCTTGTTTATTTTAGGTAGATGTTTTATACAGAATTTCCAGTGGGACAAATTACTGCACTGACTACACTTATTCTTTCTGAAGACTGGCTGTAAGCATAAGAGAATAATTTTGCTATGCTGCAATCAGTATATATTCTAAAATTGAAGCCATTAAGTTTTGCTGTGTATTTTGAGGCTTTTCCTACTTCCTTTGTTTAAACATTCTTAAACAGTGCATATCATATATGAATTTAAAACATTCATATGGCACTACTGGGGCCGAATTTAAATATAAAATGAATACCTACGTCCCTGTTGATCAAAATAGAAAAAAACATTTCTTTAAATAAGTGGCTGTTTTCTGGTTTTGAATGTGGTAAGAAGGCTATATTTGTACCTTGTAAACAAAGTTTCATATTAAGTAGTCTTCAGAGAATGGCTTCCAGGCTTTGAATTAGAGCTCTGTGTGTTTTTTTTTTTTTTTTTTTTTTTTCTTTTTTTAAATTTTAAGTGACTAATGGGGGTTGTTTTTGGTTTTGCTTTGTTTTGGTAAGGGTGGGGAGAGCAAGATTTAGGGGCTTAGAAAGAGGAAGATAAAAAACTTTAGCACCTTTTATCACACTGTCTTACACAAAAGGTTACTTCATTTTGGTTTCCCCTTTCATTAGATCACACTCCAAAAATTCCTTTTTGAACACTTATTTATAATCTTCAGAATCTATCTTCTCCTTACTACTGTATTTTCATTTATAACTGATGATAGATTAATATCATTTTATATGAACAGAGTGTTAAGTTATTACTATACAGGGGGAACTAATTTTAAAAGGGAACTGTGGATTTCAGTTAGGCTTTCAAAACTGTGATTACAATAAACCCTTAGTTACAAAAATCTGAGAGTTTGTAATTAAGAAGCTCTGGGGAAATGTTAAGTAAATTTTAACTTCCCTTTGTTCTTTGGGACTTTTTGTTGTCTCAACTCTTTCTAACCTGAATCTTGATTTGGAATTCGTTGTCCTAGTAAAAGATTCCATACACTGTATATGTAAATACACTCCCTCTTTCCTGTGTTATGAAATGCTGTAACTACCACTGGCATATGGAAAGAACAGTCCCCCCCTTCCCCAAGGTAAAATGGGCTAAGCTTTCTTTTCTTTGTGAGAAGCTGAAAGAAGAGTTTGACCTTTGAACTCGCCCTCACACTTCCACACTGCTTTCAGGATGATTAAATAACCAAGGATATTTGCCTGTGCCTTATGCTTATTTATCTCACTTAAAATGTTCTAATACTTAACTGTTGAGGTATTGTCTTTAAATATAGCCAGACAGAACATTTCAGTTACAGTAGGGCTGCCATTTGCCAGCTCAGCCCTCTTATTTTTGAGACTCTTGATTTAGAACATTAGTGCTCCAATCAGATACTCTTACCACATCTCGTAACTACATTAATTTCAAATTCCTATTTACTTATAATGGACTTTGGGTCATTTCTGATCACCTTTGATCACTTTTTTTTTTTTAAGGTGACTTTAGTAAGAAAAAAAGTTTTTCTTTCTGGTGCATTAATATGACCAGGGGATTCTGCTGACTACTGTATGCATGCTTTTAGAGAGATGTGACTCATACCACTAGAGATTTGCAACTGAATACAAAAGTAAGGGAAAGGATATGACCAAGCTCTGCAAGATTCTCAATGTGTTCTATTGTAGGATTAAAAATCACCAAGCACACTTTTCCAGCCTAAACTTACCTGAGTTTTTGTGCACTTCCAAACATTTGATGAAAACTTTTTTTATGCCAAACCTGGGTATATGTCAGTGGGGGGAAAAAAAAAAGTATTAAAAGTTCTACTGTTATAATCATATGACTTTGGTCAGAGCATAATTTATAGCTTATCATAAATCTAGCTCTTTTGATTCTTCATAATATTTTTTTTTTTAAGGGGAGGCAGCAGGTTAAGGGATATGATAAGAACATACTTTTAATTTCAAAGTAAAACAATATGCTGGAAGAAAATTAATTAGAAATCAAAAATTTAGGTAACATACTTGTTTGAAAATGCAGTGCCTTTGAGTTCATTGCAGAAGATGGAATCTCTTATCAGACAGCCCTGATAATTTCTAAAGGAAGTACAAGAGGAAATGTGGTTAGAATATGCAGGAAAATCTATGTAGATCAGCGTGACTTAAAGATTTGAGCAGAAAGCCATTCAAGTGAATAATTGACTGGATAGTGATTTTCTATGTGCTGAAGATTTTATGTAACTAAAAGTATCAAAGTCTGAGTTTGTTTATGCGCAATGGGTACACTTGCATTTTTCCAGTGTAATAAAATGAGTGCAGTTTACCTCTGACAAACTACATAAGGGAAATTAAAGACCCTTGTATTGTGCTAACACTTTATCATGACAGTTGAGAACTGGTTGGGTGAAATCTTTGGAGTTATGTTGCCTCCCTTTCTTTTGGTGGACAGGTAGGAATAAGCAGATTAGATCTACACTGAAGGCCACGATGTTTGGTACATTGTAAAGAAAATGGATACAAAGGTGGTCCAGAGAAGCAACAATTTCTGTTACCTTTAATGTTCATTTCTAACCTTTTTTCTCATGCTAGTAAAATTTGTATATGTACAAATTTGTCATATTTGTATACTGCCTGTTTGAAAGGTCAGTCTCTTGTACATGCTAACTCTCCTTTCTAGGACAGTTTGGCACTGAAGCCCGGTGTGTTGGACTGTGTCATCACATACATCCCCTTCAGTCATGTGAGATAATGTAATTCTGGGTAATTGAAAAGGTTTAGCCTCCATTGGTGTTATGTAGGTTTCTGGAAGATCTCCCACCTGCATGGGCGAGAGGAGGAAGCTATTTGACGTGTCTATTTCTAGCACTTTCCTATTTTAGTATTTTCAGATGCTAGTACATGGTTGGCTTAAGTATAGGAATAAATGTCTTCTCTTCTTTCCCCCACCCCACAACTGTGTATCTTTTTCTGTGTTCCAAGACTGATTTTTGCAAATACCGAACTGTGGACATGTTTGAAAGTAGCAACTTAAAAGTCGTCTCCAGAGCGGAGGGATAAAGCATTTCCTGCTTTTAGTTCCAAGGTACAGGCGTTAGAGCTGTGTTGGGCCAGAGTTAGATTCAGAGCTGAAATCAGGTGAGAACACTAGGGAAGATTAATGACCTTAAAATGAACTTTTTGGAAGTGACTACTTCCCTCAAAATCAGGAATAGTAAAGGAATCTCTTGCCCTGTTATTTCATCTATGCTGCCCAAAGGGATGCAACTTGCTTATAATTGCCATGAAGGAACTTCTGGCTCTCGAGTAATAAGGAATTAAGTCTAATTTGGTAAACCTGAATTTACCACGTCTTTGTAGTTGTGGCTGCTGGAGAGCCCTAACTTCCTTCTGCCAACAAGTGAAAAAGTAAAATTTGCTTTTAAGGTCTCTGAAAATATCTTCTTTCAAATTAAAACCAAGACTAAACATACAAGGCAGTCTATGTAAGGTGAGACTGACTCAACAATAAAAATGTATCACTCACTCCACTAAGAGAGTCTTTACCTGCTGTGGAGAGAACAATAAACTGTTTTGTAAGGTAAGGGGTCATTGCTAGTTTAAGTGCAAGTAACTTCTTGGTTTAATGAAGTTGCATCATCTTATAGCAGTGGTGAAATGTGTCCCAGACTTATTTAAAATAGGATTGATTGCTTTTGTGTCTTTCAGCCTTTCTACAACCTGTATTGGCCAGCTCATATTGTCTAAGGTATGCTTTGGCTCTGTGGTTCCTGAGAAATTCTCCCCTAAGCTGAAGGGGGGAAAAGGAAGAAAATCTGGCTGTTAGAGCAGTCCTTCTGAACTTTAAAAGTCAATTCTCATTTGTAGCACTTCCTCCTTTAATGCCAAGAATTCTTCTCTTTTATATTTGCTTGTGCTCAGTGGAGGAAAAACATGTGCAAAATGATGCAAGCTTATATGTTCCCTGCTTTAGAAGGAATAATTACATCTTTTGATAGAAGAGGCATTCAGTTCACTGAGGAGACACATTCAGCTCATCCCTCCTCTGCCAAAACAGAAACAGTTAGACATATAGCCTTAAAGAAAAAGGGACCCCACAGGAAAGGTTTTTTAGAAAAAGGATATCCTTTGTTTCTATTAGTATAGATGTCTGAAATGGGGGGAGGGGAGGAAGTTTTCCTAATATTGTTTGTTATTAACTATTAGTTATTTTCCGTGATGACTAAAATCCTGCTTGCTAGACTTCAGGGGGAAAACTAGTTGCACGTTTATGTCTGTTTTATCTGACTGTAAATGAGCTTTCTAAACACAAAATCTAAAGTACTGTGGAGAAATTCCTGGATAATAACATTCTTGCATTTTGCTGTATGGCTGTTTCTTCAGTTCTGTTTTTATGAATTGTCTTGGTATCATTGCACTAGAAAGCTCATGCAGCCTTGGTACAAGGGACTGTAACTGAAGAAAACAAAGTAGCCTCTCTTAGGATAAAAAGATAAGCCATGAAAACCCCTTTAAGAGTTTTAAGTTTAGGATAACTTTGAAAACTTCAGGCCTGAAGGATGAAGACTAATAAGGGGTCTTAAGTTTGCAGATTTAGGGAGTGGAAATTCCAATTTGGGGTCATCTTTTATGTTCTCTTTTCAACCTGAACGTCTTGTTTTTGATCTTTCCTGCAACTGAAGCAAACAACCCTCTTCCT
This sequence comes from Merops nubicus, assembly GCF_000691845.1. Classification (NCBI taxonomy): domain Eukaryota; kingdom Metazoa; phylum Chordata; class Aves; order Coraciiformes; family Meropidae; genus Merops; species Merops nubicus. The sequence continues at coordinate 29,906 of NW_008621177.1, read as the reverse complement.
CCCCCTAAATCTCCATTTCCTTTAAAAGTACTCCTGTTAGTTCTCTATCAGACTGAACTGTTAAAAAGAAATGTATTTAAATAGTGAGTTTTACTTGAACGCTTGGTATAAAAACCTGTGTGGGGGTGAGAAACAATTTTAGGTGTACTCACGTGCTCCTCCATTAACAGAGAGACAGACTGGAAAGTTGTGTTAAAATTATATACTGTTAAAAGAAGGGAGTAGCTCTTCCCTAGAAAGCAATAGAATGCTCAGTAAGGAAAAGTAAGTTACTGGCTTCGTTTAGTGTTATGAAGAAAGGCTGACTGACTCTGCTGCTGGTCTGCAAAACAATAGCTTATCTCTGCTGGCTTCTGTAGCTTTTCAGTGTTGTAACTGAAGTCACAAGCAGATGGACAGTTGTACTCCCTCAGAAATCACGTCACAGTCTATGCAGCAAGTAATGTCTTCCTTAGATTTAGGGACTATCATTCCCTCAAATTGGGGTAGGAAAGACGTTTCTAGGTAATAAAGGAAAACAACTTATTGTGTGAGGTGTGACATGTATGTGTTTCTTCTTTAAATGGAGAAAGGCAATTCAGTGGTTGCCATAAAACTCCTAATATCTGCAGAGACAGACCTGAAGTTTCATGCTGTAGATGTCTGGAAATCTGACTAATGTTTTGGAGCAATTGGTAAATTAGAACCTCAGTACAACACTTCGTTTCAATTTCTGACTAAACATAGGAGCCAGTGAAGGCCACAGCACACGAGGGCTGCTCCTACAATGAAGCCATTGTCACTGGTGTTTTCTGTGAACACTACACACATAACCTTGGGCACTATAGGTACTGTCTCAAAAGCCTGGACCTTTTGAATATTGCTAGTAACTACTTGGGGGTGATATTTCTGCTTAATGTCCTGTGTGTGTGCTAGGTGTAGTGCAACTGACAACTTTCTGCAGTGATAAATATGTATAAAAAAGGAGATGCTCTAAATAAGCCAAGTTCAGCTTCAGCTCAGGCTTTTTGGAATGTAATGTTGTATTTATTTGTGTGTCAGCTACTCTGCCTATGATCAGTAGTGTACCTGAATAAAAATGTGACCAGACAAACAGATAGTATCTACTAGATACAGTACCTGTTATACTGTCTAATAGGTAAGGTATTTTTGTGGTCTCCATGAGGAAAAAGTGGTGCTGTTTCATTTTATTTACATTCATTAGCTGGAACTGGAACAACTATTCTGAAAAAGCAAAACCTCTAGAAGTAAAAAAAGGTGTCTAAAAAATTTGTGATTTCCAGTAAGCGACCAGCAGTGTAAAATCTATTAGCAATGCCAAAGAGCAGCAACCTGTTCTGAAGTATAAACATGCCAAGAAAAAAAGAGCATTTAATGTAAAATGACTCTTTATATCCTGAACTTATTGAAACCATGAGGAAAACTGATGTGTGGTTTTTTTTTTTAAAGTGTGACTGAGAGTTATGTGAAAGTTTCTCAAGTCAAATAGATACAGTAAAAATTAAGGTAGTTAATCTGCAGCATCTGGCTCTCTGGTGGGTTTTTGAGTGTGGGTCTCTTGTTCTTTGCTGGAACTGGACAATGCAGGACTTGAAACCTTGTGGAACCTTAGTAGGACATTGAAAGAAACTCTGGTCATCTGTTAAACAGTGACAGATTTGCTACTGGCCTTAAATTTAAAGGTCTGCTTACAGTTTGTTGAGGTAGCTGTGTCCAAGTACTTACCTTCTAGCATACAGAAAAATAACTGTGTATATATATACTTAGTTGAAACTCTTCTCGTTTCTCACTTCTATTCTTAAGAAACTGTTGCAGGAACTTGGTTAATTTCTGTAATTGTTCCAGCTTGATCTTTCTGGTTCAACAGTAGTATTGCTAGCACAGAATTATCAAGGTGTAGTAGTTTTTCCTGATTCTGGCTATGCAGCTTTTACTCCCAATGCTCTGTAGCGTTTAAAATGGGAAATCCAGTATTTAGACTATGCTATTCTCTGAAAGGTGTGCCTAGAGTTTTTTATTACATATTCATGGAAGTTTTGAAATGCAGGAAGTAGAAATGCAATAAAATTACTACTGATAGGTCATTTCCCAAAGAAATCTTTGAGACTAATATACAGTTGTTGGTTGTGTAATTTAATAAAAATAAATTAAACTTCTCTGCAGGGACTCAGAGTTTTCTGTTTAATAATGCATTTTTGTGCAGCAGCTTTTTGCTGTGGTTCTTAGATTGTGTGGCAAGTGCAATGAAAATGAGATGTTCTCATCTGTCCAGTTTAATCTTCATTTATATGTTTTGTGATCTTTATAAATGTAATGGGTATCGCTACAAACCTGCTGAAATATCTGACTAAAGGGCATATAGCCAAGTATGACTTAGTTATGAGCTAAAGTTTGCTAAATGCTCAGGCTCTGGAGTGTTGGAAGAATAAAGTGCAACAGATGGCATCTTGCAGTTTGGAAGAACTTACAACTTCTGGACAGTACTACTTCAGGAAATGTCCTGGTGTGCTGAGCAAAACAGGTTCCTCCTGACCTGCTCACTCCCCTCATGGCAGTTGCAGCAACCACGGGAACATGTGGGCCCTGGACTCTGGTGTGAAATGCATGTTGACATTTACAAACGGACAGGGGAGTCAGAAGTCAAGATTTCTTGAGTCAATTTATTGTAAGGAGGGATAGTCATTCTTTATTTTCAACCTTGAGTTAATCTGTAGCAAATGTATCGCTTCTCAGCTACTGCAGGGAAGGATTTCCTGTTTTGTTCAGTTCCTTTGCTCAGTATCTCTGAGTGATAGCGGTGTGTTGTGTCTGTTCTTTTGTCTTCTGAAAGTGAAAGCCAACAGAAGAAATCTCAGGTACTTTTTTTGTTTGTTTGTTTGAGCTAATTTACAGACCTTCAGCCACAAAGTTACCGTGCAGATTGTCCACTTTCCCAAGGAAGTAATAGCACAGAATGAAGGCAACTCTTCATGGTTTTGCTGCTGCTTACTGGGTTTTAAATAACAGGAATGTAATTAATCAGCATTTTTGGTCCTCAAATCTAAGGCATAATATTATTTTCACTAGGAAGAAAGGTTTTGTTAATAATGGATAAAATCCTAGTGTAGATACTTGGTTTCTAGTTTTAGCATGTGTTAGCTTGTCTAAACAGAGCATAAAATCATGCCTACTTGTAAAAACCATATATCTAATCAGGGTGAGGAGCATAATCACCAGATAAAAGACTAGAGCTTTCTAGCTCACTTTCTGACTTCAGTAGTATTACTTTCTTTAAATTCTTCTCAGTTTAAATACAATTCTGTCTAGTTGCATCTGCATTTTCCTTCAGAAATGCTACCTGAAGTTTTTTTCTAGTCTATAGGTACTGTCTTCAGTATACCTTGGTATGTCCAAGAGCAATAGTTGTGTGAGCTGCAAGTAGACGTTTCAGATTACTAAAACAGGAATATCTTGCTCTGCTTTGCAGTGCTGCCTAGAGGATGAGCTGTGGCCGATTCTTCAAAAGTGCTCAGAGCCTTCTATTGAAAACAATGAAAGCTTGAAAAGCATTCAGTAGCTAACACAGGCTGGGGTGGAGGTGTGTGTCAAGTGCTTTGAAGAGCCATGGAAAAGTCTCCAAAGGGCTTGTTCAAACCTATTGATGCCCAATAAAATTTGGATCCAAACTCCGTTAAACTCCTCTCCTGATCCAAGTGTTATATACTCTGTATTTATATGTGCAGTTGTGAGGACAGATTTAGGTTTTTTTAGACAGCTGAGATGAGATTGAGACAGACCCATTTTCAAAGGGCTTACCAGAGGAAATGTTGATTGATGGAGCTGGATTTTTCACACATCAGTGACCAACCTAGGGCCTTCCCTAGATTCTATCTATGCCTGTCTCTTAAATTCTAATAAATCTTGAAACATATGAGTTTTGCCAAATGTTTGTATTATCATAGGTTAAGTTTGAGTAGAACCATGTGTGGTGGTCCGTGCTATGAGGATGTCTTTTCTACCTTGATGTCATCCCAGAATGCTGTGGAGGATAGGGAACTGAGTGTGGATTTCTGCTGCTTTTCATCCGTTTTCTCTCAGCAGCCACTTAATTCTTGTTCTTGTATAGGTGTTGTTATGTCACAAAGTAGGGAATGTAATAAAGTGTTAATCGGCTTCTTTGGTATTTGTAGACACTAGCAAGGGAAGAGCTGGTGACGAATCTCAGTGGGACTTTTGGCACTGGCATTTGACTCTGATTTCATACCCCAACAATACCTCTGGCCTTTGTGTAGATGATTTTTATACCTATTGCTACAGAGCAATTGCCTGTGGCTCTGAAAGTAAATGCATTAAACTCTTGAGGTGTGGTTTTTTTTTTTTGTTTGGTTTGGTTTGGGTTTTTTTTTTTTTTTTTTTGCCTGGATAGCCATTATAGGTGTTCAGGAGTCTCTGAAAGTTGATGTTCATTCTTGGCTTGCAAATAAGTTATTTTCAGGCAGCTAGTCGCCATTTTTGCACATGAGCTTTGCTGCAGCATGTTACCCTGTTGTGTAAAAGAAAATACTTAAAACTACAGTAGAAACAGAACAAAATGGCAAGCTGGAACATGTTAACCAGCACCCTTTGATATGTTTTTCCTTATGCCTTACAAAAGGGAGAATTTTTTGAATACTTCAGCTTCAGACTTCCGTTAGAGCTCCTTCACTTGCTTATAGGGAGTGAGTGAAAGGCAGAAATGGGGAAAGCTGAAAGGCAAAAACAAAGGCTGCAATAGAAACAATTCAGGAGCATAGACTGAACCTGCCTTATTACAAAAGATTTTTGAGTCATTATGCAGAGAGGAAATGTTAATCATGGCAATGATAAAACTGAAAATGTGCATAAAGGGTGTAGTTAGAAAAGAGACCTTGACTGCAGAAAATCCAGGTTCTTTTGCCATCAACCTGTCAGCCAGTGGCTTGTTCCCTCTTATACTGTCTACCCTACCCAAGATCCCTCCATTCATGTTTAACTTGGCATATGATGAGTCTTTGACTCAGGACTGAAACAACTTGGGTTTAAAAAAAGCTAGAACCTTCTGATAGTTGTCTAGACCTGGATTAGAGGACTGGACAGTGAAGCCACTATGCTCTGGAGATATGGAAAAAAAAAAAGAGCCAGAAACTGGCAACAATAACTTTATTCTGTATTGGTATTCTGTTCCCCTCCCCCCCAATCCATCTTCGTCGTCACTGTGCTCCAAGATCTTCTTGTCTGCACGGTGGTGGAAAAAGAACTACCAGCTTGTGAAATGAGAACCAGAGGAGTCACAGGGCAAGACGGTAGTGCATGGAATGGAAGTGTTTGAGGTGTTGGACCCAGGACTCCTAGCAATGTGTTCTCATGTTTCCTTTCCCAGGTGGTTGTCTTGCCTACGCTTGACTGCTCTGTGGTAGGTAAAGGTATCCAATGTAGTTGAAGACATCCTATCAAGCCTTGGGCCTATAAGATAGTTGCCTTTTTACTTCAGCTGGTTCAGGGTCCTGTGGCTGTCAGACATACTGGTCCTGCCAGCAGGTGGCTGGCTCAAATTGTTTAAGATGTAGTGGCCTAAGACCTATTTTTTTTCTGACTAGTCCTGCTGATCAGAAAAGGCTGGAGAAGGTGACCTTAGCTGCATGGATAACCACATCTTTACCTGCTACACCTGCCTGTCATGGAAATCTCTGTAGCCCGAGCTATTACAGGGTTGTGTTCGAATTGCTGCCCTTTCTTTGGGTGACATGAAGTAGACTGTTTCAATTTTTTTTCCAAACAAAAGCAAGGTGGAGGTGGAAGTTGAGATGAATACTAAAACCCTACTTTGCCCATACTGTCTTCTGCTTGAAAATCTACAGACCATATTGTGTTTTGGACATATTAATTCAAGTAATGTGAATCACTGGCCAGGTATCCTTCTATGAAATAACATGCATTTGGAAATGTGCCTCGTCTCAGAATGATTCTTCCTCAATTTATATGGTCTTGTGTAAGCTTGGTAGACTTCCTTTATCCAGAAATTTGCTCAAGCAAAGTCCTGAACTCTACAATACTATAATTTGCAAGCCCAAAGAGTTGTGGCCATTAATTGCTGCAAGCAGACATTATAACTGATGGCCTGGAAGCTTTAAATTTGAATTGTGATTAACTATATTAGAACCCTTTTTAATCTCATGGAATCTTGCACCTTCCCTTTTGACTACAATAAATAAAGCACTTTTTTTTTTTTGTTGCATGCATGCAATTTGAAATTGGAAGCATTTCCTTTTAAAATGTAATAGTTGGCCTCTTAGATTACTTCAATATTGAGCTACTGTTCAAGAAACAGTATCATTAGTTTATTTCAAATGTTAAGATTATCTAATTCTACCAACCCAAAATTGTCATGAAATTGTTAATCTGTGGATGATAGTAAAAGCTTTGAGTAGTGGTGTGAGTGAATAGTTCTTAAGATTTGTACTGACACTTACTGTGTACCAAACGATGAAAGCTAATTCTGAAGTGTCTACTCCTGAGGAAAGTCTTTTGCTCAGCAGCCTTTAGAGAACAAAGAAGTAAAGTCTTGCTGTGCTTCTAAACACTGGTTTCACAGGTTTGAGAAAAGGGTACTTTGTCTTGTGGCATTTACTTGTTATGAATTCAGTAGTGCATGCATTGAAATATGGTTTCAGCAGCTTTTTGTAACTGGACAAGAGTAGGTTTAGAATAGATAGTAGAGAGAGTATTGCTTTTCTGTAGCAATCTTAATACAGAAGCCCAGCTAATGGAATACAGGGATGTTCAAGACCACACTATTTCAGCTAGGTATAAAAGTGACCAGGAGTCATTCTAGCTGTCCTTCATTGACTGTTTATGTAAAGTATGCTTTCTGTGTTCCAAAGCATTTGATAGTTCTCCATCCCTAATGTTTTCATTATTTGGGAGACAACGTTCCTTTTCTTGTCAAAAGTCTGACTGACTGTTTTCTCTCTTCTCCAGGTGCTGGAGTTCTTTGTGGCACTGAACTTGTCCTTGAGTGTGTTTTGCTCTGTGCAACTAGTTGAAATATTTGTACAAAAAAACTAAGTGCAACTGCCTGTTTCTACAGACTTGAAAAAATGGAAGAAACAGTTCATAAAAGCCTCTTCATTGCTGAGAGAACTGGTGGATACTTGCAGTGATGTGTGAACACAGATAAAAATGAAAAAGAAATAATTTTTTTGCTTGTGGAAAAAAAAAAATCTTTTTCCTGGCAGAAGTGTTTTTTTAGTTTAGCAGACTTGTAAGCACATGTTGGAGAACTTTATAAGTGTCCTTATTGTGATCAGTGAGCATCCCCAAAGAACTGAAACCTTGCATTAGAAGATGTAACGGGGAACAGAACGTAGGAAACATGCCAACCCAGCCCCTCCTGGCATACATGGATGGGCCGGACGGCATAGCCAGTACTGTTGGTGCACAGATGGAGAGCGACGATGCCTCAATGACAATAAAAGGAACAAACACAATTTCCTACAAAAGCCTGCAAGAAAAGTTTCTTATGCAAGCTGAAGGATGCATGCCTCTGGACTGCATGTTTTGTGATGAGACTTTTAAACATCCTGAAGAACTTGGTAAGCATGTTTTAACTCAACATAGGCCCACTCTTTGTGAACCAGCTGTCCTGCGTGTCGAAGCAGAGTATCTTAGTCATTTAGATAAATGTCAAGTAAGAACAAACTTGCCTTCACAAAACAATGAAAAGGACAGTGAAGAACTTAGTTGTGAAGTTTGTGGACAAACGTTTGGTGAGGCTTTTGATGTTGAGGCACACATGAAAAAGCATAAAGATTCTTTCACGTATTGGTGTAATGTATGTGGAAGAAGATTTAAAGAGCCATGGTTCCTCAAAAATCACATGAGAACGCATACTGGAAAGCCTGGTTCTAGAAACAAGCACCAACAAGGTTCTGAAAGCCCCATAACAATAAATGAGGTGGTGCAGGAGCATGTAACTGAAAATGTAACATCACCTTACAAAATTTGTATGGTTTGTGGCTTCCTATTTCCCAATAAAGAGACTCTAATTGAGCACAGTAAAGTGCACACCAAAGAATCGGCACCCAGTGGGGAAAGCCCCCGAGTGACTGGTGAACCCAATGCAGAAGAAACGTCTCGAAAAGAGGAATTTTTTCAATTCTTGAACTTAAGACCAAACTTGGCTCCAGAAAATGACAAATCACAAAAACCTGTGAAATGGATAGCTGAACTAGATCCTTTCAATACATATCAAGCGTGGCAGCTGGCTACCAAAGGAAAAGTTGCAGTTGGCCATGGTCAAACTAAAGAACCAGGGCAAGAAGGAAGCACAGACAATGATGATTCATCTTCTGATAAAGAAGAACTTGGTGAAATTTGGAATGCAAATAAAGGCAGCCAGACCGAAAGTACAGGGAAGTCAAAAGTAAATAAAAATAGCAATTATACAAGGAATGGCAACTTATCCCAAGTAAAATTGAAACATCCCGGTGGTGAAGTGCCTTCTATGGACATGGATTCTAAACTGTCCCAGAACAAAGAGAAACCAACACACTGTTCAGCATGTGGTAAAGCCTTCAGAACATACCACCAGCTAGTCCTTCATTCCAGAGTACATAAAAGGGACAGGCGGACTGATGGAGAGACTTCAGCTGCTTCAAGGACGTGCTGTGCCGATCTAATCGCAAGTCTGGATGAAAATGGAGCAGGAGAACGAATAGAAGGAGGCTCTGAAGATGGATCTGAAGATGGGCTTCCAGAAACACTTAATTTAGGTGAGTAAAATTTTGAGTACATAAGTTTGGAATAGCTGTTACTATGTTGTTTAGGAACTCTTTAGAGCCAAAGAATGCACCTTGCCTTTCTCAGTTATTTCAAAACTTGGCCAGAGATACGAAACATTATGGTGAGGGAAGGGGAAAAGAGAAAAACGGGAGGGAAAGAAAGGTTCTGACACTGTGTTCTGGGACTCATCAAGGTGCTGTGCAACAGCAAGTTGTTTTTAGCAAGGTTTTTTACTGGATACTTTTGAGTGTTGCATATCCCTTCCTGTCCAATACATGGTTTTACAAATGGTATTTCAGAAGAAACCATTGCAGTGTCACCTTTTTCCCTTGTATCTGGTAAGAAAGGGCAGAAAATGTCCAGTGCTCAATATCAGCAGCTGTTAAAATGCTTACAAGTAAAGAATAATTCCAGACTTTTTTTGGATCAAGCTGCAGGTTCTGTGTTTCTCCTGAACCAGTATGTAATGTGAAAGCCTAAATGTCAGAACCAGCAATTTAAAATTAGTTGCTTAAGAACACACATGGCTATTAATATGTAGACATCATGTATAAAAGAAAGGTATATATTTAACTCCTCTTCCTTGAAGGATTCCTAACACTTCTCTTTGACAGAGTAGATGGGCTCCATCTGTATGTTACTCAGGATTAACTCTGCATCTCACAATGTCTTAGAAAAAAACCTGATTCCTTAACTGAAAAGGATGGCATGTCTGGGGCAAAAAGGAAGAGCAAAAGGTCTTCTAGCCAATCTAGCACTCTTGTGTGTGACATGCTTTGAATCTGCATTGAAAGAACAGACACTTGCATAATCTCAAGAAAAGACACGACGTACAGAATGTCCTGGCACACAAACTGACTGTTCCATTTCTGGTAATGTGCGGCCCTTTATTTTGCCTCCAGTAACAAAGGAATGGAATTATTACCTAATGTTAACTTGCTTGTTTTGCTTCTCAGTGTCTTATCCTGAGCTACAACAGCTTTCATTGTGAGGTGCTGAGTCATGCCTATTGAGACATTATCTGTTTGTTTAAAACAGCTATGGCTTGTCTTAGCCAGAGTTTAGCCATACTTGGCATTTCCAATGTAGAAGCTTTATGACACATGGGAACTTCAGAGAACCAGTTTAAGCTATATCTATTATGTATCTACCATTGTAGCTGAGCAAAATGTCTCCTTCCTTCTCTTCCCACTGTAGCTTTCCAGTCACCCTTCACCTGGGTATTTTACTGAAGTTGTCTTGATGGTTTTTCAGTTCAACTTGCCACAGAAATCACGTTGATTTGAATGGTGTATTGTGTGTAAGCGTTCTCCCCTTCTCCCCTTTCTTGTTAGACATTTTGCTGTACTTGCCGCCCTCCAGTGGTAACTACTACTGCTTACACTTGAGCAGAACCAGTTTTTCATCTGCGAATTTGTTCCTTGATTCTGTTTCACCCAACTAGCAATCCCTGTGGCTTTCCTACTCCCATATTTGTCAGTGTAGGCATTAATGCTTCTAGTGAAGGAAGATTATTCATTAAATCTAAGGATGTTGTTACACAGGCATGATGGTCCATTGATTAGCACAGAAATAATATTAATATTATTAAAATTAATAAGAAATTCCCCCTTCTCCTTGCCTGCCTTCCCCACAGCACCTTCCTGTGTTTTGCTGTGGTGTGCAGAGCAGGCTTACGGTCTGGATCGTCATGCTTACACTTAATTCAAGCACTCCCTGCAATAAAGGAATAGGATTTATAACCTGTGTGAATTTTTGAGATGGGCCATTTTCCACTGAGATCCTGTGGATCAGAAAAGCTAACTTTTTTTTTCTCTGAGACCTAGTTTTGTATCTTGTTGTTTGTTTTTTGTTTTTTTTTTTTCTGAGACTTCTTTGTTACTGTCAGTAAACACAGTGTTACTTGACAGAAACAGAAACATTTTTAACTCTCTTTGATTGCAAAGTGTGCAGCAGCACAGAACAAAAGATGCTCCTAGACTGTAGGAGTTGACAACAGTTCATCATTCGGTGTTATTCCTTAAAGACAGTTCAGATTGTTACTTACCATTTTAAATGAGACTCCAGATTTACATTTGCTCTTCATAATATAGCTGTATTTTCTCCCAAAGATAAAAATGAAGATGGTTTGGAAAGAGCAAAAGTTAAAAACCTTGGAGCCTCCAGAGAATGCAGCTATTGTGGAAAGTATTTTCGCTCAAATTATTACCTCAATATTCATCTCAGAACTCATACAGGTAAATGGGCTTCACCTTTGTGGGAGGGGAAGGAAGTCTGCTGAATCCAGATGGCTGTTTGGTTTTGCTGAAGACAAAAGTTGCTCTCAAAAATTACTGATATTGAGAATAAAATTTTCTCTAATGCTAAAAAGAGCCAAAACACTCATTTACATAAGTGTAAATCTTCTGGAACAGGGCTAACTACATTAAGTACTGCCAGAAAAACCTTATTTTAAAACTTTAATTCTGTCTGCTTTTAGCAGTCTAGCAAAAAAGGTGGTAGTTTTTTGGTGTTTGTTTTTGTTTTCCAACAAAAAACTATTTCACAACTACTGTCAGTTGCTGCTACCTGGGGCAATAGCCACGTCTGTTTTTCAGTTCAACTTCTTGGTTTTTATAGCCAGGCAAACTCTTCCTACTTATGTTAATGTATGGCCCTGTTTCATAAGAAACAGCTCTATTTATAGGTGAACTGTAACATTAGTTGAGTAGTGTACTTGTGGTGTGATCAAGGGCTACAAATTGTTGGAGTTGACCCATAGCTATACTTCTTGCTTATCTCTGCCAAACATACTGTCAACTACCATCTTCATACATAGCCAGCGTGTGGGAATACCTTCATTGTAGCCAGCAGTTGTCACTGCAGTTACTAAAAGTAAGATACAGTTTGGTTAAATTATATACGTGAGTTTTGGAATTACGAATACGTGGAAGGGGAAAGAAAAATCTATTGTACTGTTTTGTGATCTACATTATTCCCTTGTCTTTATTTGTACGCAAGACTTCAAATTATGTGAAACTTACTGATAAAACCATGTTTCAGGTGAAAAACCATACAAATGTGAATTCTGCGATTATGCAGCAGCACAGAAGACTTCATTGAGGTATCATTTAGAGAGGCATCACAAGGACAAGCAAGCTGATAGTGCAGCAGATGTAAAAAGCGACAGCAAAGTGTCATTACAGAGTCAGGAGACTGAGCTCTTGCTGGCTGCTGATGGTGCTCAAGAAACCAAAAATTCAAAGAGGCTTTTTGATTGTGCCAAAGATGCTGTGGGCTGCACACCTATCAAGCGGCAAAAGGAAGTTCTGTCCTTGAACAGTGTAGTACGCAGCACAGTCCCTTTAAAAATGAAGAATAATTCTAGGGAATTGAACAAAGGTTCTGTTTGTAACAATTCAAATTCAATACATCAGAACATGTCCACTCCTTACCTGGAAAAACTAAAGGCTGAGAAGGAAACAAAGGAATGCCAGCCTGGTGTTCCTCATAAAAGAAAGAGGCAGGCTTCTGTGGCGTCAGATGGAGATGACGTGCAGTACGTTTGTGCTTTAAAGGATGGAAGAATCGTGAATGATGTGCGAGATTGCACTGAAAACTACAAACACAAACCTACTGTGGACTCTGAAGAAAAACCATTGAACTTATCCACTGGGACTTCACAAGAATGTTCAGTGATTGCAACTAAAGGCCTACAAGCACCCATCACCTGTCCATTTTGTGCTTACAGAACATTTTATCCAGAAGTCCTAATGATGCACCAGAGGCTGATGCACAAATACAATCCTGACACCATTAACAAAAATGGCTGTAGAAACAAAGCTCTAGCTAAAGCCAGACGCACTGGATGCCCTCCAGCTCTGCTTGGTAAAGATGTGCTTCCTCTGTCTTTTAATGCTAAGAGAAGTAAGACTTCCTCATCTGCACAGCAAAAACCCTTGCAAACGGGGAAGGCTAAACAGTGCCACCCTCCACAGAACAAAGTCCCGCTTTCAGTGACTGACTCGAGCAGCACAGCCCCAAGTAACCTCAAGTTTCACAAACAGCAAAGTAATGTTGGAGCTCAGGCAAATAACTACAGGCAACCTCAGCAAGATATGCACTCCAGTTCCAGTATCTCTCCAGTAGTGGACAGAGTAAAAAGATCATCTGAATCTAAAGTAAAAGCTCCAAGTGTCCCAGTGTCTCAATCTGGTCTAGTAAGCAGCAGTATGAATGGAACTCTCGACTCTCACCTGAATGAATCTGCCTGGTCTTGTCATCGAGGAAGAGACTATCTTTCTAGTAAATCTGTGAGCAATATAAATCTAGACTATGGTGAAACGTCTTCTAAACGAATGAAACCTAATCTGCTAGCTGTTGAACATATTGACTCTCCAATGGCTAATTACAGAAGATACGAAACAAGCAGATTTCGTGTTGCAAACAGATATGCAAATCTGCTACCTCAGGAATGTTCTCACACCAAACCTGCATCCTCTGTTTTGCCAACCAAACAAGGGCTTCTGAATTCAGATGATGTTGATCCTCCAAATGTATTGACTGTTCTCAAACCTTACGAGCCATCTAGCTCTGGATCACTTTACAGTTGTTCTGGATCTAGCAATGGCCAAGTACCCAGCTCTGCAGTGGAAGGTACAGTATCTCCTTCCTAGTTAAATGTCTTACACCCTTACAAAGGAAGGTGAATGGGCTATAATAAGTGTACTCGCCTTGAAACGGAGCAAATAAAGCTGTACCTAGCATTTCACCAAGTCAAGTCAATCTTTGGATTTTGAATTTAAAATCCAGGTGTGGCAAATGCTTGTTTTGGGAAATTAGGCATGGAAAGTCTGATTTTTTTTATTTTTTTTTTTTTTTAAAGAGGGATTTAAAGTTCCTCAAGTTCCCTCCTCCCTCCTGTCATGGATCGCTGATAGCAGACATATTGTTTGTTCATCAGTGCACTCCAGACATGCTAACTAATCCAGGATATGGAATGAGCCTTTCTGCTTAATATATAAGAAGTCTTGGGCCATCTGGAATATTAATAAAATCTCTTGCCAGGGGAGAGAGGGAGAGAAAAAAAACAACACAAACCAAACAAACCAAAACAAAAAACCCACAACAGAACTAAAAGCTCTTATGGACAGTTCCCTTCAGTGGCAGAAAAAGATGTATTACAAATCGTAAAAATAGGATTTAAATCTTATACCTCTATTTTTCAATGGGTTGTTGTAATGCTTAGTCTTTAGCACGAGAATACTTTGTTAAATCAAGACAACCTACTTCTGCTATTCTAATCACGGTATCTCATTGCATTAAGTAGTAAGGCTTTAAAAAATTCTGGGCCTAGCAGAGGTAAATGTTTTGTGATTTATCTGGAAGATGTTGGTACTCTTGTGTAATGCATTCTTTTTGTTTTGTTCTTGGCCAGCATTTTCAAAGTTTAGCCAGGAGGCCAGGATTAAGGGGTGCTAGGTGGTATTTAAGCAGTTGCCTGTTTATTTGTAGAAGATGGTACCTATGACTTTGATTTGAGGTCAGTATGAACTTAGCTATAAATACAGGACTTTGAATTTTGGACTGAAGATCCTGCTATAAAAATGGATAGTCTGTGAGCTGTGTAGTCTTAAAAGTCTCTACTAAATTCTTAAACTCTGTGAATACTCCCATTCTCTAGAAGCAGTAAAATTATTCTTTTGAAGTAGTCTAGGGGTCACAACAAGCAGGGTGTGTTACCTTAGGTCAGAGCAAGCTGCAAAATACTAAAACCACATTTAGTTATGTGGCAAAAAAAATGCATTCACCAACACTGTTCTGGTGCTTTTTTGTTTTTTCAAGGTTGTGGACTTCAAAAATATTCAGGCTTGCTAGTGGGTTGTGGAAGGATGAAGGAAAGTTAGTTGTTTCCAGTCTGGGTAGGGAATGGATAAAGGAAGTCAGCATCACAGCTGACTCACTGAGATGGCTGTGAAATGAAGTTATTTCCTAGTTTGTTTGTGTACTATGAACTGCTATGAGGAATGTAAAATGGGCACTAGGTTGTGTGTAGAATGTGGAGGGACAGGCAGAAAGACAAATATTGTTGCTGTTGTTTTGTTTCCTAGTGATCTGAGATAATGAAACACAGGGTTTTTTTCTGAGCATAAAAGTCATTCATACAGTTGTGGAATTTGTAGCTCTTTGCAAGACTCTTTTTTTAACTAATGGTTTATAGCAGCTAAGAATATGTCAGCTCAACATTTGGAGGACTAAACTGCTAATTTGCATTGACAGAGGACTTGTGCTTCATGACATTGCTGTCTGTTGAGCAGGTAAAACATTCAGGATTTTGAGGGAATGCTCTTTATAGTGTATAAACCCCTACTAATTTTCATTCAGACAGGAAGGGGAAAATTAGTCTTTCAGTTTCAACCAGCTAGACAAGTAATCTGCATGCCAGCGATTAGATATGGTGGGCAGTGTCTTGCTCCTTTCCAGCATTAGTGTGCATAGGGAAATTAAATTCTCTTACTTTGCCAGCAGTTAGTGAGGCCAGCCCATTGAAGTAGCAGTTGATGCAATACTGTTTTTAAACAATGACTTCATTGGAATCCAACTTGTTCTTCTTTTGAAAGCTCCACCTGTCTGCCAGAAAAAAATCTCTGTGGGTAGGGTTTTTTTCCTCTTTTTGGCTACAAGTCTGGAGACAGTAGCCTGTAGTCAAGAGCTTTCTGCTGTTTCTCATTATTTAGAGCTCTCAAAACCATGTCTGCAACTAATTTGACAGTATTGTTGTCATGGAAATAGAGATTTCATTGTTTGTTACATAGTGATGTCTCAGGTCAAGAAAAGCAACTTTTTATGGCTGTTACCTGTGTTAGGCTTGTAAAACAAGACCCCCTCACTCTGTTCTTGGCAACATCAAGAAAAGCCCTGTGTAGGTATTTAAGGCTAATTTCCTAGTTTTCCAACCATTCTGCTTAGAAGTACCCAACCCAAGCCTTGCCAGTTGTTTGAGAGGGTATAGGGCAGCAGATGGGCAGACTTCTCAGTATTAGAGTGTTTATGTGGGTGGAGACAGCGAAGATGAAAAGTTTCTGCAAATTCTTTCGTTAAAAAGCTAAAGTATAACCGTTTGTGTAATAGTTGCAACTGCTCAGAGAAGTATTTTGTTAGATAACATATGTAAAGTACTGCAGGTGTAGACCTGCAGGTTTCTGTAGTCTTTTTACTGAACTCTAGTGATATTATAAAGCCTGATGTCAAAACCTCTTTCAAGGGCCTGCGTGCCTTGTGGCAGCATTATGTAGGTCCTGTGAGCATGTTATGTCGCATGCTAAATGCTGGATCAAGTTGTCATGAGAATATGTTCCACTTGGCAAACTTGATTAAAGCATGATGCCTTCTGTTATTGCTTGTAAGCTCTGCCATCCTGAGTTGCCCCGAAGAGACAGAAACATTCTGAAACCACTCAGTTTGTGTTATTCTCAAATTAGTTGCCTTTGCAATGGCAACATGCTATCAAGGATAACCTGTCGGGTGATTGATCTGGCAGAGGCTGCAAATTAAAGACAATTGCTCATGACACACTTCAGTGGTTTCATAGATTCTGTTGAAATATTAATTTAGCTTTGCCATTTTAATTTAATTAAAGCTTGCTAGGTTTTTTCAATACTGCATTTAAAGCTTTCATGGAATATGGATAGCAGTTGGGCTTTTTGTATCCTGTGGGGAGTAATGATTCTTGGCTTTTTTTCCCCTTAATTTTATGAAGTGTTTTTGACTGCTTGTTTAAGCTAGTAAGACTTAATATGGAACAGGCATTGATTTCACATATATAAATCTGAATTAATGGTCTCAGATAAACATGAAATTACCTGTATACTAGACTGAAAATTGCTTAACAAAGGTCTTTGCGTAAATGTGTATTAACACTCCTTAAAGTGTCACAATTGCCCTATAATCTGTGATGGCAGTAATGTATTTCCTTTCAAATACTCATTCAAAACCTCAATTTTCAAACAAATACAGCAACTGGATGTGTAGTCATCATGCTATAAAATGTACTGCAGCACTTCAATCTTCTTAAAGTGAAGCCTGTTGTATGATGAGTTAAGCAAAGAAATTTTTCTTGCAAATGAAATGAAGGAAATCTGAAGAGATAAACATGTATACAGCTTAGAACAAAGTTTAATGCTTTTCACCCCTTATTTGTTCTGGCTACTGAATTTCATAATCTATTAATAGGACTAGGAATGTCTATTGTCTAGGGCCCGGTTTGTGAGGTGATTTGTGGATAGCATCTGTGGGATTTTGGGACTCTGGATGCTGGTGTACACCTGCTCACCACTGAGTATCTGACCAATTAGCTTAGCAGGAAATAATGTTGCTGTGTTTTTTGTCAGGAAAGCGAGCAGTGTCCTACCAACACTTACCCAGCAGCACGCTGCAAAAGCGAAGTTACGAGAGTCTCGTTGGTAACGCACACTTCCGACCGGGGGACAAGAAGACTTAATCATTTACTTTAAGAAATGGTAAACCTTTCGAACTGATTGTTACTTAAATGTTGCATTGCATTCTCATAGCATCAAAGGCTGCTGCATAAAATGATGAGAGGTTATGAAAGTCTGAACCAGAATAGCTGAAAACACGAATTCCCTCATTCTTAAGTCAGCTAATACTGCAGCACCATTAGTTGTTTTGGGTAGAGGTGATGATTTGCATGAAAAGAACATAGATGCTCCTCTTCTAAAAGCAAGGGAAGGGCCAACAATAGATAAGTTATATTAATTAGTTACAATTCCAGTGGGAAGCAGTCAACAAAAGGGCTTTCCCCTTAAGTCAGTATTTGGCGGTGGGGCAACATCATGTGGAGAACTAGAAATGAGAGGAAGTGGCTGTTACCACAGTTCATGAATCCTAGGAAAGGTAATGTTGGTTAGACCTTCCTGAAAATGTAGACATTACTCATTTTACAACTTGAGAAGATGGCAGGGATTGCCTTAAACAACAAGACTCTTTTTGGTGGATTATTAAATGGAGGAGAAAGGGTTTCCTGATAGCTCCTTGACAGTTTCTCTTTGTGTACTGGAGAGGTTATTCCAAATAGTTTTTCCTTTGTTTGACTGAGGAGTGGGTGTAGCTGCTGAGGGAAACAGGTCAAGTGAAAAGAATTAGCCTGGTGTTCTGAGTTCCCATGCTTCATCTCTTCAGTTCTGTAGCTCTGTCTCAGAACTTAACCCCATTGTGTTAGCAACATTCTTAGCTGCTAAGGAGATAAGTAAGACTATAAATAAATGTATCTGTATGCTTTTCAAATGGAGTTCAGATCACTTTCCTCATTCAAATTTAAGGAGATAGTTTTGAATGCTATAGCACCTGGACCAGCACACACTACTCTATAGAGAGATTTTATATATCTGGGCAGCAGAGCTGTCTGACATCTAGTTGACAGCTTTTAAAGTACCTCACTTTATTTCTTGATATTCTTCTAATCTCACTGCTTTTGTTGTCCCCCCACTAAGCATATTTTTGTCTGGTTCTGCTTTCTAAAGCTAACCCAATCTTCTGCCTGTGTTTCTTCTTGGGACTTATCTTCAAAAGTAGACTTGATTGGAAGCTTTTATTTGGCAAATAGAGGACACAGACCATATATGGCAATATCCATTTCTGAATACACTTGTGCAAGGCTGTGGAAGAAGTTTCCTTTATGTTTAAAGTTACTCCTAGTAAACAAAAAGTGTTGTACTATTTTATCACTATATACCACAAAACTATTTTGTCTTTTTTCCTCTAGGTCTAAGGACACAAGTACATGTTCTATGGAGTTACACCTGCAGTTCATCCCACGAGGAAAAATCAATGATGAAAGCTACTGAACTAAGCTGTGATTGTACTGTATATAGAAAACACTACAGTTTATAATACTGGGTCTGTTAACATTTTGTACCAAATAGCCATAAAAAGTAGTCTAAACAATTGGGTTATGAAGGTGTGTGGAGAATGTATATCTTGACATTGACTTTTGAGTGTTTTTATTTAGAATTAATTGACCAAATATTAGGTAGGAATTATATTTTTACATACTTGAGCGCTGCTGAAGAGTTTCTCTTTGAAAGAATATATAATCATTGCACCTCAGGTAAACTGTAAATACTGAAGTTGAAATCCTGTTGGCTTAATGCTCCTTTTTCATAAAGGTGAAAGTTTCTCATCTGTTTTCTTCTGTTGAACTATGTTAGTTTTGTAAAATGACTTTGGCATAAACTGTCCAGTTTCTAAATGTTGTGAACATCAAAGCAACGGTGCTGACATTATACTGATCTGCCTTGTGTATGTAGGACCATAATGTCTTGGAGGGATCTGTTTCCCTGGGGTTGTTTCCAGCGTATTTTAAAATGCAAGGATGAGGCAATACTTGACATTTGGATTTCAGTGTGGTGTTCCTGAAATACGGTTGGATTCTTCTCTTGGCTTTGATTACTGTTCTTCAGAGAAGCCTCTTAAAAAACCATCTCTGCCAACATACCAACTTTTACAGCAGAAAATACCTACGACCTGTGTGAGAAACGATATTCATCTAAATGTTTCAAAAGTTTAGCTTTGTGCTAAACTCAATACAGTCACAATTGGAGGAAGACTACTTTGCACCTTTGTCCAAACTGTAAAGTCACAACAAACAGACTTGCAATACAAATATGGGAGCTACAGACTTTGAAAGGGATGTGGCTATGGTGTAGCCTGATTGACTGTGCTTGGAAGCTTCTTGATGTCGAGTTTTAGCATCTACTGAGTGTTTAAAGTGAGAAATAACCTGTAAATGGGAGACTTATCTCCTTTTATTTTTTTGCAAAGACAACAAGAGTTTTTTCTAATGCACATGCAGTTTAATTTTTGTAAAGGGAAGATGGCCAGTTACCAGCCAGTAAAGCAGAATTGTTGCATATTTTGACTTGCATTCCTAATTGCTTCTCATAAAGACTGTTAAGAGTTAATTTCTTCTGTACCTGGCTTTGACTTCCATATATTTTAGTAAAACAAAAAAATGAAAAATTTTGCACTGTTCATTTTGCTCTCTTCCCTCGTATAGCAAATACAGCAAAACCTAGAAACTCTTGTTTTTTCATTATGCAACTTGAGATGTTCCAGTTGTATGTCTTAGTTCCTCTATATGGGACCTATTTTTAATGTCTCTGTAAACTGGCGATGTAATGAAGTGCTGTGTATCAGGAAATTGTACACTATTTACCTTTTTTCCTGTTCATAAGCTGAGCCATATGTACATAATCTAGATTTTTGTTTTCCTAGTTTTGCACTTTTATAGCCTATTTTTTGAAGATGAATTCACTTGGAAAATGGTTAATCTATTTTTTTGTGCGATCTTTCAATGAGTCTTACAGAATGCATGCTGTAACTATCATCTGTGTACCTTCCAGGGTTCTGAGATTAAACTCTACGGGACTGGTTTTTAAGATGCTTCAGCAAACAGACCTAAGACTTGTTTGTTTTTAATCTCCCTTCATACTGGTACAGTTTCCCTCAAGGTATTTTTTGGTAGGTATCTTGAGATTGGAATAGAAAAATGGACATGACGACTCTTACTTCATGGCAGCACAGCCCTGTATTTCAGAATACATGTTGCCCATCAGTATTAACTATTGGGATACTACTGGTCTTTTATGTTTCTTTGGAAATAACAGTGCATATATAGAGGTACAAATTGTTGATCTTGTTTTGTTTATTTATTTCATTCCATTTTGTTCTATTTTAATTGTTGAAACCTGAAGTCGTCAAGCAGTAGGCATACATTACTCATTTAATTTATGATGTATTTCACTTTAGTTGAGTATATTATTACATGTGGATGTAAATATAGACTCGGTGTTTTGCAAAATTGTTTTGTGTGTCTTGCTTTTAAAACTTAAAATGAGTCGCCTGGAATTTCATATTTGCTTGACCTTTTGTCACACTCTCACTGCTAGGGGGGTGGGGGACAAGAATGGGTGGAAGGAGAATCTACCACTAACCAAAACCAAATTTGTGCCTTGTTCCGTTGCATATATGAAAATATTGAGTCACTTCCCAGAAGCTCCATCTGTGAGGCTTAAGAGGAAAACTCTTAACTGAAAGAAGAAACAATTTCTTATTTCCCCCTTCAAGAAAGGAAATAGAGTTATTGTATGCATGCTTTGTGGTAATAAAATTATGATGGAGCATGAATTTTTCTTTTGGTGAGGTATCAGAATGTGTATGGGCCTGGACTGTTTTTGAAACCAAATATGTACTTGAAAAATTCCTAGGCTTGATGTGTTCTTGGAACTTGACTGAGGTGGCAGACCTCCTGAACACCCCTCACCATATCTCAGAACTAGAGTATGAGCTGGGGAAAGCCTTGTCCAAGGCAACTCATCCTCAAGAGAAAGAGAAGCTGCTGAGATGAGACCCCCTAGTACGTCAGCTGCAGTTAAGGGCACTTCCATGAGTGACCACAGCCTCACTGACATCACAGATTAAGCTTTTGATTCCTGTGCTGGCTTGGCAGTCCTCGCCATCATAAGGTCTGTAGGAGTAGGTCAGACTAGTTTCTTAAGCAGTGCTGCTAGGGAGGAGAAAAGCTTCAAAGGGTGTGAGGTTAAGAACAAAACGATACATTCATTGTGTGGATCTGTCACTTGCTTTGGAAAGAACAAGTTCTTGTGGTGCCTGTAGTGCACAAATGAGGGGTCTGGTGTCTGCCTGCTGAAGGTATCCAGTGGGGCTTTGGGTAGCATTGTGTGGTGCTGACTGACAGAGGGCAAGACAGAAGTCAGTGTGAGCTTTTCAAGTCATCCTTACTATTGACCATGGTTTTCCTTTGGTTTGGGGTGCTAAGGGTCCTCCTTTTTGCCTTTAGTAGTTTCAGATAAACTAGACTGACTTGGAGACAGTAGATCTGTGTTCCAGGAGCTTGAGGCTTCAGATGCCTACATTGCCATACCAATTGTGAGTTACGCAAGCTGTTGCATAATTAATGCATAATAATTAAAACTCGGAGCAAATCTCAGTGACTGAGAGGGAGGTGTTAAAGGTACAGAACTGGTACAAGGGCATTCAGCTGAAGGTCAAAAAGTCCTGCATCTTCAGACTGGGATTTTGGAGGCTTTTTGGTGCTACCGTGTTTGTTCTGTCATGTAACTGGTTCCTCAGTTGTGAGCTACATTGAAATTGCTAAAACTTTTCCCCCCACATTCTTTTGAGATAAACATTATTCCTAGCCTAAACTGGTTAATGGAAAGGTGGCTGTGTGTGGGGAAGCCAAAAGCAAAAAGAAATGGAGACAGTGAAGAAAGCTAGAGACTTCACTGTGAAGCTAGTAAAGCTCCTCTACTTGAGGGGTAGGTGAGATATACTCCTGACTCCACGGTCTGTTCTGGATTCTGAAGCCCTGTGATGACTCGTTTGCATAATAACCTGCAGAGTGCTGGGTTCTGTTTGTTGCCTCCAAGCAGAGTATCAGAAGACTTCGAGTATTTTCTGAGGTGCTGGAAGGTGTAGCTAAAGTAGTGTTTCTCTACAGCGACTGTAACTGTTCAGAACAGTGTTAGAAGCACTTGGTTGAGGGATCTTCCTCCTATGCTTTTAATGAATTGCCAACTAAGACACAGTTAGGCTACTGTATATCTTGAAATTATGAAGAAGCAACACTCATTTTCTCTTCCAAGAAAGATCTAATATTAAATCACAAAACAGTTTCATATAACCCTCTGTGAAAGAGGAAAATATGCAAGTGTGTTACTGAGCAAATTTCTCTCTTCATTTGCACACACTTGAGAAATGTGCATTTAATTAGGATTAGCAAGTCTCTAAATTGCAGATGGTTCTCAGGGGAAAAAATAGTTATGAGTGCATTCATGACATTAAAATCTACATTTAATTCAATTTCATCTTAATATTAATTCATAACATCTAAAGTAGTAGTTCCTGCAGAAGATAATGAATATGACTGAGGATTACTGGGGAAAATGAGATTTGGCATTTCAAACATGCTACAGCATGATTACTACGTGTAATTATGCAGATTAACTACATGCTTACTACAAGAGTGCCCATTTTGGCATGTGTTCTTTGCTGTAACAAGGGTCAGTTATGTGATATGCAGTTTTATTTAGTTTGGAGTTCATTCTTTACAGAGACTGAGTCCAGTATTGGGTCACGTGTGGGATGTTGCAAAAATCAGTGGCTGTTGGAGCAGAATTCCAGAGAGGAGGCTTCTGGTCTGAGCATGGTATGGCAAAAAAAGGAAAAGCTCTGACTTCCCTGCCCTGTTGGCCTCTGTCCTGACCACGGACCTGTAAGTCTTTGTTTAAAGAGTTAAATGTAAAGCTGTGCTATCTTCCCAGATCTTCCAATCTTAGTTTTATTGTTCCCTGCGGTTGAACTGAGCCTGATCTGCTTAGGGCAGATACAGCAGCTTTATCTTCCTTATGTGTGTTTTGTATGAAAGCAAAACAACATCCTTAGCTCTAGACCAAGCTGGAACTTTCTGCAGGATGATGAAGCTTGGAACTGGCAAACTCTGGATTTTGGTAATGCCTCTCCCTCGTTAGAAATTTGCTTCCTTTGTTACCACTGAGCTCCCTACACACTGGCTGAGCTGGGCTCTGCAGCCTCCAGAGTTCACCCCTTCTGTTGTTCAACATTTCACAAATGTCTCTCAGGTTCTGTAAGGTGGTGAAAGTTTTGTTACCCCAACTGTCTGTGGAGCACTCCTACAAAGAGTCATCATTGCTCTGCTTAGTGGTTCTTACTGGTGCAAGTGGGGGCTCTAGGGTGGACAAAGGGGCGGCTCCCTGTAGGGCTGCAATCACAGAATCACAGAATGTTCAGGGTTGGAAGGGACCTCAACGATCATCTAGTCCAGCCCCCCTGCCAGAGCAGGATCGCCTACAATAGATCCCACAGGAACGTGTCCTGGCAGGTTTTGAATGTCTCCAGAGAAGGAGACTCCACAACCTCCCTGGGCAGCCTGTTCCAGGGCTCTGTCACCCTCCACCATGAACAATTTTCTAATATTTTTATGGAACCTCCAATGTTCCAGCTTGTACCCATTGCCCCTTGTCCTGTTATTGGACGTCACTGAAAAGAGCCTGGCTCCTTCCTCCTGACACTCCCCCTTGACATGTTTATAGACGTTTATGAGGTGACCCCTCAGCCTCCTCCAAGCTAAAGAGACCCAGCTGCTTCAGCCTCTCCTCATAAGGGAGATGTTTCACTCCCTTCATCTTCCTGGTGGCTCTGTGCTGGACTCTCTCAAGCAGTTCCCTGCCTCTCCTGAGCTGGGGGGCCCAGAACTGGAATCGGTTCCAGATCCCAGATCAGGAGATGTGTGGAAAAGGTAACCCCAGCATCGTGTTTCCTGCGCCTGGAGAGCGCTCAGAGCGTGTTTGGGCATTAGATGGCGGTGTTGGCAAAGAGAAGCCACCACAGCCAGCTGGAGGGAGAGCGGAGCTGAGCCGGAAGGAGACAGAGCAGCTCGCATTGCTGAAGGGGCTGCATATCTTAAGGCCAAGTTTACTTTAGGTTCCTAAATTAATTAGTATTAGCACTAACTAGCTAATTTTTATTTTTTTTAACTTTTTTATTTCAATTTATTTATTACTAATTTTATTATTAGTATTTATTAGCTTTGAAGTAGATAAACACAGAGCTGCCCAAGACTAGACCATACATGCAGAAAGATGTTGACCTATTTTAAATAATCTGTGTAGCAGAAATCGCAGTATAACCAGAAAACTTCACTGGCAAGTGAGATGAACCGAAGGAGATGTGTAGATACAAAAACGTTAGCTCCGATTTTCTCTTCTCACCCTATCAATAGTTACTGAAATGTGTTGCTACAGAGCAATTTAGTGCACAGTTTAGCTGCTGGCTACCATTATTTTTGGCTGCCCGAGATTTTATGATTAATTAAATGATGCATTTTATAATGTGTTACATGTCACTATAAGACAGACCTTTTCCTGCATGGATCTGAGGTACACAAGTACTTGCATGAACAAATCTGGTCTAATAAGTAATCCTGCAACACTTTGGCATTTAAAACTCATTTTGTTAATATAAAATATTTTCATTAATCCTCTCTGAAAGTCATGACCTAATTATTGATTTTTTTTGTCTTGTTGAATAATTACTTGCAAAGAATCTTTCCATGATTTAATCTCTCCGGTTTTGGTTCAGTTTATTGGAACAAGTGGTAAATAGGGAACTGGAGCAGCCTGTGTGAGCTGAGGGAAGAGCAGACCTCTGGGGTTGCTGGTAATTCTGGAAAATCAGGAAATAGTTTTCACTTAAAGCAAAAAATTTTCCCTCTTATCAAATAAAAAGAAAGTTCACATTTTGTAATGAAATATGTTGTTTCAGTTTAGGGTACTTCTGCATTTTTAATATATGTATGTATGTTCTCAAAAATCTAATTAAACATTGCTAAATAAAGCAATTCTGAGCAAACCAAATGAAATTTTAATGTCAAAGTTGAGCATAAGTAGTTCAGGAAAAGAGAAGATCAGAACAACTGAGCAAAACTGGAATTAAATCTGAAATAAATTTTCACCAAATTTGCCTCCTTTTTTTTTTTTTTTTCCTCTCCTGTGTTCTATCAATTACATCTCACCAAAACTTCCAGAAGCTCCCCAGCTTTTCACCCACCAAGCCATGGGACTTTGTATATCTGCTCACAGGATTCCATTCTCCATTAAACGAGGAGAAATGGCTCTGCACTTCAGTTACATCTATCATCCAGGTAACGTACTTTTTCAGGCTCGATTTCTTTTTGTAAACTTGGTGCAAATAACACTTTAAGGGAAACACCTTCCCACTGTGTTCCTCAGTGGTGGCATTTTGTGATCCCTCTGTTTGTTCCACGAAGTCAGGTGAAGATGAGATTGGGCACTTTGAAGTTTCTGTTGCGTTGTGATTTCCATTTAGTGTTGTGTTTGGGTTTGTGTTGCTTGCCTCCCTCCCTCTGCAACTGTTATTTGAGGTTAAAAGGTAATTGAACTCAACATTTTTATTCAGATTGTGTCCTGTAAAAGTCTTTGTTAGCAGAACTTAAATCTGGGCCTTTGACATTTTGACAGAATCTGTTTTCAGGTTGAAAAATTTCTTTCCAGATAAGAATTTTGGTTGTTTTCCTGTTTGATTCCAAAAGCCTGAGCTGATCATCTTTAAAGCATTAGCACAATTGCTTACAGATGGACTTTTTATATTAAAAAAAAAAAAAAAGTGATTTCCCCCTTCCCTAACCTAGCATTATTGCTATCTTCCTAAGCTCCAGAGCTTCTCATTTTGCTAATTTAAGCTGAGTGTATCCTGGGAGGAGTTCCTCCACAGTTATTGATACTTCATTAGGTACTTCAGAAAAACAAGCAAACAAAATTCTCAAACACTGATAATGCTGTTTAGTTCTTGTCAGCTAAGTGGGAATACTTGAATGTCCTGGTACAGTAAATGGTTTTGGATTTTTTGTTTTTTAATTTTGTTTTGTTTTGTTTTTCAAATGATTTCTTGGTGGAGAGTCAGCTCAGTTAACTGAGGATAACAACAATATAATACTTGCCTCTTTATAAATTAAAGTTAAGCATTAATATAAGGCTACCATCTTTTTTTTTTTTTTTTTTAAAGAAACTTCATATTTAAGGTATATTTCTCTGAGCAATGGTTTTTTTTTATGCAGTTTGTTTCCTTTGCAGAAGCACCTGAAATGTCCAGTGTCAGTATTGCAGTCCTGTTCAGTGTGGTCACTGTAGGAACAACCAGTAGGTCAAAGTTCAACATTTACAAAGATGACATTTATGGCCACATCATTGCCACAAAGTCCCTAAATACGTTACAGCCATAAATGCACCATTTCACCAGCAAAAGTTTGTCTTTTCTGCATTAAAAATGTTGTAAATACCTTTCAAGTGACAGCACCATTGCAATGGGTATTTTCAGCATGTAGGCAGTCTGCTTCCCAAATGCTGGTGTTAGTGCTGAGGTTTATCTGATCGTCTACACAAGAAGCCTTCTCCTCCCTCACTAGGGCCCTTTAAACATGTCATGCACTTCATATTTTGGGGATTTGAGTGTATTTTTGCAGGACAAACACAGGAGATATCAGAGGGCTTAGCCTGGGTTACTTTTTGGGCTACAGAAAGTAGCCAAGTCCTAAATTTTATGAAATGGAGTGGTCTGGACCTTGCTCCACAAGACTGCAGTAGTCTTATGTGCTGAGTGAAAATGAAGGCAGTGTTTGAACTGTGTTTTCACAGCTTGGTGAAGAACTCCTTCAGGGTATGTGTTTGGAGTTTGAGGTACAGCACGGTCCCGGGGCAGTGGGGAGCTGAGTACCTACCAAGAGCTCACAGCCCATTTTGTGCCTTCTCTACCTACTGCTGTACCTTATATTGACTGAATCCTATGTGAGCACATCCCTTTTCCTGCCTACTCATTTATGGTGCCAAGTGTGCTGCTGATCATCAGGGACAGAGCACATGAGTGTTTGAGCAGGGCCCTGTTCCATCCGTGTGTACAAGCAGCCTAAAATCTTGCCATGTATTTGGTGCAGCTGTTTATTTCTACCTGCTGTAATAAAAACCCATCCCTGTGCATGCCTGCCAACACCTGCACGCTCCAGCTCCCTGTGTGAGCTGCTGGCTGGAAGAGGGAAGGATCACCCAGCTCATTGCCCTGGTGGGGTAAGTGCTGGTGGCTGGGGTGTCTGTGTGTGCCGTGTCCCAGCAGGACCCTCAGGGAGGACCCCCATCATTATCCTCAGGATCTCGACTCCTTCCTTTGAACAAGGAATGATCTTCCCCAGTAGTGAGGAGCATCTTGATAAAACCTGAACTTTTATACTCCATTTTGGATTACTTCTCTTTCCATGAAGACTGTTTCCTTTGCATCTTTTCCTGTCCTCAGCCTAAGGTCTGGAACCCAGTTAAAAAGTTGATTTGCTCTGGAATTGCCTCTGAGCTGGGGCTGAGGAGTCAGTGTGAGCTGGGAACAGATGCTGAGGGGTCTGGAGGGTTGCCTTTTGTTCCTCTAAACTTTTGTTTTCCTAACCATAAATCTTCCTCATAAGCTGCCCTGAGTGACATGCCACCTCTCAGGCAGTTGGGCCCGGTTGTGGTGTGCTCCACAGCCATGTCCCAGCCTGGCAGAAACGTGCTGGGAAAGCTCAGTCTATGCCTGGGTGTAGGTGATGGCCCCACGTGGAGGTGTCCCCAGCCTGGACCTCCCTCACCCATGGAGAGGATTGGGGTGGTGAACAGGGCTCCTGTGACAGGCAGCCAGCCCAGGTGTCCCTTTTGTGCTTTTGCATTTCAAAGCAAACTGTGAGTCTGTCCTGTTTCCTGGTCTCTCAGGAGGGTGAGTCAGATAATCCCACTTCTGGTGTGACAAACCCCAGTTCCTGTTCCCAGGATCTCCTCTCCCACCTCCTACAGACTTGGTGATGTCCCACCTGAAGTCCTTTGTACCTTGAACTTGGTGTCCTTCTGGAGCTAATCGATCTCTCCTTACTACCTGGACTTCACTCTCAGACCAGCTATTTAAATTGTAAAACATTCAGCAAAGGTAGACAGAATTAAATTTATTCCTGAAATGTTGAATAATGTAGTATTCATGTTGTACACAAAAGAATCACAAACCACCCAGGCTGATTTTCCTATGAAAACATTTAATTTTTATTAAATCAAGACAGTTTTAAGAAGCAGCAAAGAAATGAAAGCAAAAACAACTGAACCAGCTTTCAAAGTTGCCCTGTAGCCAAAACATCCATCTGAGAAGCTGAAGGGTTGATTTTATTTGTTTGTTTGTTCTTCTGTTGGAGTGTATCACCAATAATTAAAAAAAAAAAAAAAAAAAAAAGATACAAGTTCAAACCCTTGGAATAAATTAGAGCAGTCTCTGAAGCCTGCTGAGAGCTGCCTACAGCTGGTTTGGCAGTCTCCAGCAGCACGGGAACGCTGCTGCGTGGGTAGGGGATTGGTCCTGCCCAGCCAGGCAGACCCTGGGCTCGGGGAGAGAGGGGACAGTGCTCCTTGAAGACCATGGTCCCAGCCCCTCCTGTGGTGGTGTGGGCCAGCAGTTGTGTGCAAGGGCACAAGGTGACGACACACTTGAGTGACATGTGTGTTGCTGCTTCGCAGAGTCACTAAGATGTCCAGGGTCAAGGTCTGTGCTCCTTGCAGGTGAGCCTCCCTTCAGGGCAGGATTTGGCCCTGCACCTATAAAACATGCCTAAAGCAGTAAATGTTCTTCCCAGGAAAGTGCCAGAGGACCCTGGGTTCTGGAGTTAAGTCAGAAAGGCTAGACAAAGCCCTGGGGAGCGGTCTGCGGGGAGCAAACCTGTATTGGCAGACAGCAAGATAAATTGGATGATCTAATAGTCCTTTTCCATCTCTAAGTTTTATGATTCATTTGTTATTTTAGCCAGCCATATATATTTTTTATTTTACCCTTGAGGGGTTTCTTGAAATGTGTGCAATATATTCTTTTTAAAAAAAAATCACTTAAAAAAAGAAAAGTCAGTGTTGCAGTGTTGCAGGGTCCAAAGCACTGTCTTGTAAGTGCATTTGCTAATGAACTACTCAGCATGTAGAAGTTGAGGGGTGGCTTGTGAGGGTCAGCTGGGGGTGCAAGTGGATGTGGCATAGTCACACCAAGGAGTGGGTGGTGAGGCAAGGAGGCTGCAGAGCCTTTCCTCAGCTTTGGCTCTGGGCAGTGATGCTGGACAGCTGAAGAACAGGCAGGTGATGCCCTGGTGGCCCCCAGCCTCCGTGGCAGCCTAGATAGACCCTGAGGTGGGCTTGGGAAGGGCAGGAGCCTTGGAGGAAATCTGAGAAGGGTGACAGCAATTTCGGGGGGACACATCC
>NW_008621177.1:0-239 GCF_000691845.1 Merops nubicus | reverse complement strand
CCCCCCTCCTCCCCCCCCTGCCACAAACCTGGGGGCAGCTGCCCTCCCCTTCAGCAAGCGTGTGGTGAGCAGGAGGCTGGCGGCGTGGGAGGGTGCTGTGCCCCGGGACGGCCGGGCTCCCTGCAGATGGGCTCTGCCACCCCACGAGCGCTTTGTCACGGCCGGGGCAGCGGCGGCAGCTCCGTACAGCTAAGGGTGACACTGCACCCCTCACACCCGGGCGAGCAGGAGGCTCAGGA
>NW_008621176.1:52010-57174 GCF_000691845.1 Merops nubicus | reverse complement strand
GGGCGGGGGGCGGTAGAGGCCTGGCGGCCCGGAGCCGTGGCCGTCGGGGCGGCTTAGCGCCGGGACAGGGCGGGGAAAAGGTGTCTGCCTGCCCTGAGGAGCAAGGGGCACAGCGGGCAGCGAGGAGGGAGCACGGCGGGGGTGCCTGAGGGAAGCCGAGGTGGCATGTGGCCTGTTGAAGGGCGTTAATAACTGCAGGAGAATGGGGAGTGGGTGAGGAAAGGGAATCGGTCTCCCCCAGTGAACTCCAGACACCCAAACAAACCGAGGAAAGGAGGGTCGTGGTGCTGTGGCTGAAGGCTGAACTAATTCCTAGAGGCACACGGGATGAAGTACGGTGTGCTCCCGAGGGCAAGAGGGTGGGTCCTGAGGGCATGGCAAAACAGGCAGTGGGTACTTGGGAGAGACCTCGTGAAAATCAGGTCACTGGCTTCCCTGGAGGTCCCTACGTCTTGCCTGACAAATCCCCTTTTGTTTTCATGCTCCGTTTTTGCTGTATATTTTGACATAGCGATAATTATTTATATGGTTCCCTCCTTTTAGGGGCTTCCCGAAACACCAATTGTGTGATGTGTGAGGGCTTGTCACTGCAGTGTGGTGACTGCGCCTGTTTAAAAGCTTGAATGCTCCTGATGAGCAGCGTGGGGTAGGGAATCATCATATCAGCCCCCTATACCATATATTTTCTCCCTTTTCACTAGAGCCTGGCTACTCTTATCCATACTGCCTCAAAAACATTAAGAGTGTGGCTGACAGTTCATGCCAAGGTCTCTGCTTTGAACATACAACTCATGTTTGGGGGAACTTGGAGACAGGGAAACAGTTGCCAAGAAGCTAAGGACCACCACCGACACTATCCCCTTCTGCTCCTTATGCTAGCTTGCTTCTGTGACCTGTCCTGATGTCTGAAAAGTCTGGAAAATTGATCAGACAATGATAAATAGTGTAAATAATTACTAGTTGTAGAAACTTGGCTTAGACATGAGGATTCTCTTTCAACTGCTAAACCTTGGGAGACAAATAAGAAAAAAAATAATGAAGAAAATCCTCCTTCAGCAAAGGCCACAAGATCAGAAGAATGCCAGGAGGAACTAGCCTCAGACAAATAGTGAAACAGGGGGAAAGGTAAAAGGAAAAGGGGGAGATTGTGACCACTGACTCTACTGAGGATCAGAAACACTTGGGGAGGAGGGGGAGTGTCCCAAGGAGTGTATGTGCTGATTTAAACACAATTAGCCAGTAGTGAATGTAGTATTAATTACTGACCAATAAATGTAAATGTGGGTGGGTTTCTGCTTATCCTTTAATGGTATAAATAGACTGTAGTTTGTATAAGGAGCTGAGCTAGCTTTGTGGGATATCACCTAGCTTCCAGCTTTGTGCAAATCTGTAATAAAGAAACAACTTGAGCCTGTGTGTGTTTTGGCTCTCTGCACACCAGGTGAAGAACCCAGATTTAGGACAACACTTTCTTAGAGCAGCATGCACCAGCATACATATTCAAAATGCAACAAAAATTCAAACTATATGCTTTCCATGTCAAAACCTTCCACTGAACACATACTTTTGCCTTGAGGGAGAGGACAAGAGAATGAATCATACATGACAGATGTCAGTCACATCACTTAATGCCTCACTAGAAGGCACTGGGATACTGCTACAATGTGGGTAAAGTGAGAGTCAGAATAGAATAAAACTGGAAGAGGAATTGAGACAGAAAGATCAAATCTAGCCAAGCTGGAATGTCACTGGGGCACTGGAGTCCAGAGCCTCTGCACTGCAAAATGGTCCTGGGGATATACAGTAACTGTGGACATTTTCTCTGTTAGCTGGCTGAAGTTAGGGAATGATTGAAGGTTTTCTTTGAAATGAATGCACTTTGGGACGGTGTTTTAAGAAAAACTCAGGAGGACCAGAAGAAGACAAAGGACACCTACTACCCTAACTCTGTAAGTCAGCACCAGTGCCACCAAGGTGTTGCTTCTTTGCTTTCTGTTTCAGTCTCCCCAGATAAATTTCTAAGGCTAGCGGTGATTTTGTGTTACCCTTTTAGAGTCACTGAGAGAAACCCCTCTAGTGCAGTTTAGGGACTTACCTGTTGGAAATTTTCTCAGAACCCACATATAGGGCACTCCTCATGAGTCCAGCCCGAGTGCCCAGAAATGCCATCTCAACACCTGCCTCAGTCTCCCTGTGGAACAGAAACACACAAGCAGAAGAAGAGAGTTCTTGGAAGAACCACCATCCTGGAGCCCTGCTCAAGGCTGCTCACATGAGCTGAAGTGAGGGAGAGGGACTGCAGAGACAGAATGGTTTTCTCAGGCATGGAGGGGACAGGGAGGCTAGCAGACTGATTTTAAAGCAGTAGTTTGATTCAGGCATGTGCATCTTTTTTGGCATTATACTAGACACTACAAACAAAAGGTGCCTCTCTGGAAATAATAAAGTAGAAAGTTGTTTACTGAAGTCAGCCTGTCCAGTCTCTTCCAGAGGTTTAACCTAGAGGCATCATCAACAGAAACAAGATCAAACTCCCTTTTCTTTGCTGCTGCTAAGGGAGCAAATTCCTTCCCACTTGGAATGGAACTTCTGCTACAGTCATATGGGAGGTCAAGTCAAACCACAGTGCTGCCATTCAGAGGGATAACTGATGGGTGTGGAAATAACTCACAATAGCTTTGAACTGAAATGTTCTCAAGTGCCCTGAGATACCAAATTCTGTCAACTGCTGAAGCAAATGCAGTGCATCTGAACTAGGTGCTGCAAAGAACCGGTGCTGAATGACCCTTATAGTGACACATTTGGATCATTGCTGTCCTCCACTGATATTCAGACAAACTCACCAAACTAAAGGCTACTCTGAGAAGGCCCAACCTTCTAGGCAGCTACTGAGAGACACTTTTTGAGTTATTTCTAAAACTATTCAACTATTTCTATCAGCTTTTTGAGCTATTTCAAATGTTTCTTATATGCTGTGTATGGATCTGTGACTCTTTCAGGCACTGCATAAGCCCATAGCATCTGGAGATGCATCTTCAATGGTGTTTTACTCATATTTATTTCTCATGGACTTACATGGACATATTGAGGGCTAGTGTTGTCCAGTAGGCCTCCATGGGTGCAGTGACCACTGCATCAAACAGCACTTCCTGGACCAACTCCTCATCACCTAAGAAGTGGAGAACAAGAATCAGGAGAGAAAGATATGTCCCTTCCTAGATGTCTTGGAGAGTAGAGAGAGAACAAGAATCAGGAGAGAAAGATATGTCCTTTCCTAGATGTCTTGGAGAGTTCCTTATAACGGAGTGTCTGCCTGGCCCAGGGTAGTGAAGCAACACGTCATGAAAAGAGGCTGCCCCTTCCAGGGCAGAGAGCAGGACATACAAGCCTGGATGATGGAGATCACAAGAACAAAGGTTACATTTAGGATTGGTAGACTGTTTCCCCTGAAGACTTTGTGGAAAAGTCTGTGTTCGAAAGTGTGGGCAAGCAAGAGGCTTTCAAACGAAGTCACTCAATTAGACCTTCACTCCAACCTCCTGCTTAACTGAACAGGTTGTCCACAACTATTGCTTCAAATCCCTGCTTTGACTTTTCCTCTAGGTGCCCTGTAGAAGGACACCAAACACCCCATTCCACTGAAGAAGAGTCTTGAAAGCCTGTAGTGACTTCTTCATGGCTTCTACTCTGTCCTTGTGTTCATTGTCTCCTCTCTTTCTTCTCTGTCCTTCCTGTAAATCTCACAAAATGCTGTCCTGTCCTGATTGCCCCAGGTACTCAAGCCAGTTGAGGCTCCCAGTCTAATCCAGCCTGGATTTGGACTGAGATGTGTTTAGGAGGGTTTGCATATGCCATGGGCTAAATGGCATAATCTCTAAGATCCCATTTAGTTGACCTGCTTCATTCCTGTATTGCCCTGCTGCATTGGTTTTGTGCTGTGCGAATGGGGTGGCTCACACTGCAGATATGCCTCTTTCAGTACAGCTCTAGGTGGAGGTGTCCGCCCCATTTCAGTGTTTCTGTCTTCACTTACTAGGCTGAGGTCCCAGGTCTCCCCTAATTTTTCTCCCAACTTTCTTTCTCCTTTCTTTGTTACAGTTGTCAGAATCCATTTCTATATCCTTGCTGTCATTCAGACCTCAACATCAGAGCTTACCAGCAGATTGTTCCCTCCCCAGGCCCCACATATCTAAAATGCATGCAAATCCTATTTCTTTTTCCTCCACAACACTTCCAAATCTTCATCTTTCTCACAGTCAGCTCTCCTGAAACTTTTCCCCTCCCTGGCCTCTTCAACTCATACATCTCCTCTTTTCAGCCTCCTCCAAAGACAGCGAGATGTCTGCTCACACAGTGCAAGAGAGGAACAACTATCGGATTACATTTGGTTTTAGTTTTAAGTGATTGTTGTCCTTGTGCTAAAGGTTTGTGCCTCTCAGGTGAAGCATTACATGCCAAACCTTGCATTTGTGTCCTGGTTTCAGTTAGAAGAAATTCTGTTCAGTGATTTTATTTTTCAGCTAAGTCTCTTGTAAGTGACTGCACTTTTTGAAGTTAACAGCATAATTTCACAGACAGTGTCTGCATCTAGTAGTGATAAAGCTCGATGTTTATAGTTTCTGTTAAGGATTGGCATGCAGAAAGGCTCTTGCTTATACTCGCTTCTGTGGAGACCAAGGTCACTGCTAAATCTTGTGTACCACATTGGTGGTGCAGAAAGAGGTCAAACCTGTGGGGAGGAGCAGACAAGACAGGTGGCCCCAAACTGACCAATGAGGTATTCCTTCACACATATATATATATATCTATCTCTATATATCTCATATTCAGTATAAAGCTGAGAGATCACAAGGGTTAAGTTCTCTTCTTCAGTGACTGGCATCCAAGGGGGACTCTGTCCTGCCTTTGATCCTGATCTATGTGCTCCTGATTTGAGTTCTAGAATCTAGCTTCTGAAGCTGGTTCCCCTCTGCTGCTCAGTTCAGTCTAGGACTTCTCCAGTGCCTGCCCACAGCATCAGTGGTGACAATGACATCATTGCCATCAGGGTGGTTGGGTTCAATATTGATTTGTATATAGTTGTATATATTTCATTCTATTATAATTTATTTTATTTTGTGTATTTATTTTCATTAAAGCTGTATTAGTTTTATTTTCTGATCTG
>NW_008621176.1:12587-51927 GCF_000691845.1 Merops nubicus | reverse complement strand
GCCCTACCCCTTGACAACTTGGTACAACTGAGGAGGCTGAAGCTGTGGAGAGGAAGGTGGGCTGAAGGACATCCTAAAGCTAAATTGGTGTAGGGAGTTCCTGTGCACACCTGCCCACTTCTGCCCCAGGACAGAGATCCCACCCCATAGTGGTGCTATATCAGCTGTGATATTTGACAGGCTTGAAATGGGAAAACAAAACAAAACAAAACAAAACAAAACAACCAACCCTCTGATGGAGACAAGGAAGTGGATCCTCAGCTCATTTCTGTGTGTGAATTAAGCTGGGCTTGTGTTCAGTCCTGCCTCTGTGAACAGGTGCCACAGGAGCTCAGTCTGACACAAATCAGTTTGTCACGGTCCCCTTTCCCATGTGATGGGTACAGGAAAACCCCATCAGGGCCCTCTGGTGCCTGGGACTCACATTCTAGGTCAGGCTCCTCTCCAGTGAGGAAACGGATCACAGCCTCCAGCTGGTTGAGCTTGCGGTGGTCTGGATCAATGTCAGTGATGCAGTAAATCCTGGTGGGGAGGGAAGAAGTCCACAAGGGTGAAGAGAAATCACAGTCAAGCAAATACTTCTGGAAAATAATAACTGCAAACAAAACTTCAGCGGTAAAGCTTGGGCTGCAAAGATTTTGCTGCTACTGCTTGCTGTGCCCACTCAAAATTTAACAACGTGACCCTGAGGCAAACCCTACCAATAAACCAAACACCAAGTAATCTGACTTCTGTGCTTAGTAGGGCTGCTATTGTGTCCTCTGGCATAAGCTCACAATGCAACGTAGCAGTCCCAAATCCTTCCAGCAGTTATCTGTATTATATGTGGTTTATGATGCCTACCTCTGTCTATAACAATAACAAAGTGGTGGAGAAGCCTGAAAAGCAGAGGGTCACATGCAATGTGAATAAAACTGGACTGGGAGAAGATAAACAGAGACAGAGAAACAAAAACCGAGATAAGGAATGAGCTTTCAGTATGATACAGTGGCAACAAAAGCTGTCCCAAGGGGACACAGCTGCAGGAGCCTCAGGATGGTTTGTGGATAAGTGGGGGAATGTATTACAACTGTATTATAAAATAAACCAGTCCTCTAATCTTGCTACCTGTTTGGACTGCTTCATTGTCAGGACAATGGAGAGGAGGGGGTTGTAAGAGAATTACAACTCATAAAGGAGCTGAAAGGAGTGATTTATGAGAGCAGTCTGAGAGAAATGAATATGTAAAGTGTGGTAAGCTGACACCCCAAGTTAGGAGTAGAAGAAGGAGAAGTCACTGCTTGTGTCTCAAATATGCTGCCTGTGAAACTTGACAGTGTAATGAGAGGTGTGAAAGGCTGCAGGGTTTCTTGAATATAGTTATTTTGGCTTTGATACAGGCTGGGTTCATGTGCCTGAGTGTAACTGAATGTTGGGTTCATGAAAATCCCAAACCTCCCAGCAGTAAATGGAAAGTGCCATGCTTCACTCTGTTACGTATCCAAACAAAGCAATACCATAAGTTATGCTTGCTATTGAAACGTGGGTCATAAATCACCTCTGTGTTCACTAGAAAGTAGGTCTAGGCTCAGTTCAGAAGAATGCCAACCAAAAATAAACTAGCATTCAAAAAACCATTTCAATCTCTTGTCAGGAAATTTTGTTGCAAGCTTAACAAGTCTCACATACTGTAGGTTTTGTAGCACAATTCTGAGCAATGTGAGGAGGAACAGAATAAGTCTGCACACAGAAGACTGAGGATAAGTTTCAGGAGATATTTCCTAGCAGAGGGATGTGGCAGGCCTCGGTAGGATCTCCAAAAAGGAAGAGGTGGAACAGAATTACATGAAGACAATCAGGTTTTTGCAGCAGGTACAGCCCCTGAACAACACTGCTTTTTCTCTAGGCCACAGAGGGGGGCGAACTCAAGCCAAATTGCTGGGAACTTTGCCAAAATCTCATGACAAAACCCTGTATCTTTGACAATATTTCTTCCACTTACCATTCATTCGCTAAAGACAAGTCTGGCTGGAGCAGGTCGTGCAAACCTGAAACCAGATAATATGTAGAGTATTCAGGTAGGTAGCAGATGGGGAGATAAAGGCTGTGAGGGAGAAGTGAAGCAGTGAAGTTCAGAGTCACTACCTTGTCCCTGAGGACAGCATGGCTGTTTCAGATGAACCTACCTTCTTCCACTGAAGTGTTCCCCAGCAGAATGTACTCCCCATGGCCCCTGGACAGCACAACACCCAGGCTGCAGGCAGGAAGGAAAACAGAGGGCTTGTCAGCAATGAGAGGTGTAATCCCTAAGCATGACACTGCATTCCCTGCAATTACAATCTTTAAAGACATTAACTCCCTCCACAGCTATTAAAGAAAAGAACATAATCAAAAGAAGATTAAGTGAGATCCGATTTCAGCACAAGAGGCTAAGGAACCTGTCTATAGAGCTATGAGGCATTTTTGGTGACAGGTTTTTTTTGCCAACTTTGTAGGTTCAGGTCAACAATAACATTTCTCAAATCTATGCTAATTTCAAACCATTTCAGTTGGGGGAAAAACACATACAAAAATTTTTGCTTGATTTCTTATGTGATGTTTTAGAATTCTGGGTTTCTAACAGTGCTTTGGTTAGAGCCATACACCAGAACATAAGCTATATTGAAACAACATGCTTCATCTAAGGTATAGCATTTGGACTCTCAACTTCAGATAAATCATAATATTCCTTTGAGTTGACCCCAAACAATATTTTAATGGCTATAGGAACAAAGGAATCAATTATGCACACCACTCTACTCATGAGTTGTAGCTAATTTTATGAAGAAAAGGGACCAATTTACTGTGCCTGATGGCAGATTTCTGATACAACTTGTTGGTGTCACTTGAGTCCTTGCTCACCTGAAGGGTGTGCCACTGATGTCCGTGAAGAAATAATCATTGGTGAGGAAGAGAACTCGTTTCTGGAATAAAAACAAGAATAAGAAGGTGAGAGACCATCTGACAGATGAAGAACACAGTGGTGATGGGGAGCTGGGATATACATCCCCAAGCCTAAGCAAAAGCAGTTGATCATTACCAACTTTTCACACCCTGCTAGGGCTGGCTGGAGGCAGGGATGAATACTGCACCGTATTCAGCATATTCAGCAACTTGTGACTTTCAGGATCCAGTCAGCCACTCTGTCTTTCCATCTATGGCTTCAGTTAAACCTTTCTTTGCTCTAGGGCTCCTGCACAGTCTGCAGGAAGGGGTGGGGGAAAGCTGTCCTCTCTCTCACACCCTCTGAGCCAACTCGTTGGGGCCCTGCTGCTCTTTTGCTGTACAGAGCATCCTTGATGGCTTTGCACATCATCATCCCAAGCAGGAAGGGGGTGGGGCTCAGTGGGACAGGTAGAAAGGAGGTGTGGAGTCAGAGGAGAGGCAAAATGGCAAACCTACCCACTGTGCGGGTGGGCAGCTGGGGCCAAGTCTCCCCACTCCTGTGGGAAATGCCTAGATTCCTGACATTTGCTTTCATGCTAAACTGGGACAAGATATTAACACACTCCACTTTTCTTAAAAAGCATCAGTAAAAAAAAAAAATCTACCTTTCAAATTAAAAAAAAAGTGCTGATTCAAATCCAAACCATTTTGATTCACATGAAAATATTTTTTTTCAGACTGACATTTCAACTTAAGACATTTCAGATTATTGAAAGCTGCTTCAGAACTTCAGCTGTTTGCCAGACTGGCCTTTTCCTGTAGGAAAGTGTTGATTTCAGTGGAACTCTTTTCCAAAGGAGAAAAGTTTTTGGAAAGTTTCTATCCAACCCTTATGCCTTATGTTTAAAATCCCAGCCCTAGTCTGAAATGAGGTGAGAGGATGTGTGTGGGAGACAGGGAGTGAGCACAGAAAACTCGGTGTTCCCCAGGGAAAGCCATGCCTGCTCTAGCCTGCTTAAGCTGTGCAGCAGTGGAAGTGGAGCGATGCACAAAGGGTGTGCTGGCACCAGCTCCATAGTGTGCCCCCAGTTTGTGCACATAGAGCTTCGTGGGCTGATGGGGATTCTTGTTAGGTGAGGAGGTGGCAGGTGGGTCAACCCCTTCCCTCCCCTCTCTCTCCGTGCATGGCAATTGTGTACCGCTCAACGACAGGGTCCAAGTCTTTTGCTGAGCTGAAGTGTTCCAGAAGTGCTGTGATACCCCCAAGGAACATGGCACAGTGTGCTTTGGTGGCTGTGGGGAAGGTACAATAGGTATTAAGGCTCCCTTTCCTTGCCAGTCTGATCTGATGGTGAAGTGGGGGAGGCATAGGGAAGGAGGAGACCTGGGGATGTAGTTCTGCCTCTGGGGGAAAGGATGCAGCAGAAAATGGCCCAGGGTGCCACTCTGAGACCCTTTGCTTCAGCAGGGCTTGTTCTGCTCATTCTGACCTGTCCCTCTTCAGCACATGCAGCCATTTAGCACTTGTGCCTGGTGGAAGAGAGGACAAACCTCTGTTTGGGCAGAGGGAGGGGATGGGTTTTCGGCCCTCTCCAAGACAGTTAGTTAGAAGTATCACCACTTATCCATGGGAAGGAAGAGCAGCAGAGGCACACCTGAACTGAGCAGGGGTGAGAATGATCACGCAGGACTTTTGCTACATAGTGCAGAGCAAGGGAGAAGCCGAGAACATGGGTGTGCTGGCACAGTGGCTTACTACCATCCTTGGTCTGGGAGTGCGTGTATTTCCAGTTTTGGTATTGTCACTCTACTAGGTAGCCTGTCCAAGCTAATATTTTGCTATAGCTCCTACCCAAGTCTTTGCTCTTTTGCTTTTACAGTCATGACCCTAGCTGCAAGCAAAGGCATTTTTGCCACCAGGTAGATCTCTCTAACAACCACCCCTTGCCTTTGGTCCTTGCTTTTCCCTCTCTCACCCTGCTCTCAATACCTTCCAGAGATCAACCTGGGGAATCACAATGTGGCTGACAGAATAATTTCTATCCCCTTCACTCAGCCCTGCTCTCTGCCATCTGACTGCCTCGCTGTTTTTGTCTGCAGACTGTCAGCACTTTCTTTATTTCTACTGCTGCTCTGCTTCATCAGCTAGAGGAGTGCAAGTGGGAATGGTTTTCACTTGTGGTCCCCACTCCGTGTGTATTCTGAAAACAGTAAAACTGTCACATGCTCTGCTTTAGTCTTCTGCTATGCTTCTTAAGGCTTGCGTAGTTGCAGAATGAAACAGACAGTATCTCTTACCAGGGCTACTTTTTGTTATCTTTTTTCCCTGTGTAGGGGAGCAGAAAGTTGTCCCATCTTTGGGTGACTCATAACAGATGCTATTAAGGGTGCACAGAGACAGAGAAAGAGGTTAATATGGAGAAATAAGCAATCTAGACTTACAAGGATCTGACTGGAAAACTGATTGCTTTTCTGACAGAATAACAAAGATAATGGATGAAGGGAATAAAGGACATGCAAAGTATCTAGGTTTATATAAAGCACTTGAAACAGCTTCTCATGAAATTCTATTCTAAAAAAAATCAGTTAAAGTGAGCTTAAATAAGATGTGGAGTGAGGACCAGCTGCAGTACTGTAAACATAAAGAAAGAGTAAACAACAGAGCATCAAGGGAAGAAGATCTAATGAGAGGAACAGACAGACTCTATCTTAGGAGCCCTTGTGTGCAGTGATCTGCAAGACAAAATAAAACAGCATTTCTCTGCATACTGAGAAAAAGTCCCTACCGCCCTAAAAATTAGAAAGGCTGGACAAGAAGGAGGTGTGGGAGTCATGTGGAAAAATGGCAACTGAAAAAAATAGCTAAGAAACAGGGAAACCAAGGCAGCAGTTCAGGCACAGCTGTGGGAGGGAGAAAGAATTGAAAGGACAGCAAAAAGGAGATTTGGGATTCCCTGTTTAGAAATATTCTGTTGCAGAGAATAGATGCTCTCTACAGAGCAACAGCAAAACAGTACTCAACCCACAGAAGCCTTGGTACTTGTTTACCAGAAATGGTACAAAAGACAAAGGGAATAAAAATAATCGCTGACTTGCTTGGACTGACAAGTGTGCAAGTATTTCAAATGCAGACCTTAGCAATGCCCAGAAGAAGAAGGGCAAAGCCATTGACAGGCACCTGGTAGTTGCAAACACCAAGCATAGAGAAGGAGAGTTTAGTTACAAGATCTAGCATTACAACCATTCGGAGGAAACAGAGGGGTGTCTTCATTAGGAAATGACACCATTTCATCAGGGGCTGTGAGCAGCTGGTCTGCTGGAACTGGTGCTGACTGTGGCTTAGCATGGGAGTGGTGCAGGCACCCTGATCACTGGGAAAAAAGTGCTCTCTAAAAAAGATGGAAAATTTTCCTGAAATATGGAAGACTTCTGGGCAGTATAACTTGCAGGACTCTGGAATACTTCCTAACAGGAAATGGTGAAAGCCAAAATCTTTAGGAGGGTTAAACAAACCTGAATGAAAAAGTACCAGTGAACGTAAATGTACAAGACAATTTTGCACTGGTTCCAAGGGAAGATGTATAACCCCACATTAGAGCTGGTAAGGAACATTCAAATGTCTCAGTTTCACTAGAACTTTTCACAAAACGTCTTTAAATATTTGCATAGAAATTTAATCCTGGGCCTGGATAAAAGGAATCTCATTGTGACAGAGTAAGGGACAAAGTTTTCATGAGTGTTTTTGGGTAGGGAAAAGGGAGTTGCAAAACTGTCTTCAAACCTCTCTCTGTCTAGGTCAGCTCAGCACAGCCTTCCCCATTCTAAACTCTTGAAAGTCTCTGATTCTTTTCACAGCCCTATAAACAGTGGACAACATGGGTTTTGTCTTTGCCTGGACAAAGTAGGGAGCTATGAGGCATTTCCAGTACCTGTGTAAGAGCTAGCGATGTTCTACTTTATGTCTTTAGCACATGCGTTATATATGTGGTGAAACAATAAAATCCTCATGCTCAGAAATGCTGAGCATTAAACCCACATACTTAATGGTTCTGCAGCATCCATTTCCCGTCCCCCCCTCTTATGTGGCCTGAACAGAAGAATGATTTCTTACCCCTTTATCCACAGGGACCTTTACATCCATAGAGAGGTAGCCTGTTTCCCCATTGATCATGGCAGTTCTCAGCTGCAGAGGTGAACAAGATCAGTATCAGTGTCTCTAGACAGGGCAGGAATTAATAGAGCTGCTTGTCATTAACATACAGGGGCTGGTAGAAAAGAGTGACTGTAGGTTCCCACTCCCACCCACCACCCCCAGCTCTTTCTTGCCTCTTTTAAACTGAAAACTTGCTTTGAGCGGTCAGAATCCTTGTTCAGTCAGGCTGATAAGTGACACAATAATAATGGCTTAGGCTGAAAGCTTGTTGATATATATTTTTAGTCAAAGGAAAGGGTCTGGAAGCTATGAAGTTGTCAATCCAAGTTTCAGACTTCACCATTTGGCAGCTAGAAAGTCATTAGCATGGTGCTTTGGGAGCCTGGAAGAGGAGACATCTGAGAAATCCACTAACTCCCTCAGATCAAAAAACATTTGAAAAACTGATTTATAAATTTTAGGCTATATTCAGCACCACTTCTGAGGTGCAGCAAAGCAGCTGTTTAACACAGCAAAGCAAGACTGTATGATAGCAGGGTAGGCAGCAAGAAGATAATTTTATTCAGTCCAAGTTCCAAAAGCAAAATGTCATTTTCACAATGACTCCCAGCGTCTTGCAAGAAAGAGCCAAGGAATTTTTCCACAAGTGCAGAGGCTTTGACTTTTGTCCAGCCTGCCAGAGCGTATCAGCCTGTTGCTTCAGCTTGGATAGAAAAAAAGGTGGGAAGTAACTTATTCACTCACACAAATTGCTTCCTTGCTTCCAGAGACAGGCCTCCATTCAGGTGCAGGCCAGTCTCAACTGCCTTTGCTTTACAGGGCCACAGTTCTGTTTATTATGGCTGTTTGATGTGGGTTATTTACAGACCTAGAATATAAAGCTTGTGTTTCCCAAGGCCCACATCTTGGAAATCAAAATACTGACTGGTACAATTACTCCTTTTTGGCTCAGAGTGTTTGACCTCCTGCCAGAGCCATGGCATACTCTCTGCTCTGGTCTGGCAACCTGCAGCATTTTCTATGGGTTCTGTGTTTAGCTCAGATATTGCTGCTTCATCCATATCTTCTTGAATACCAGGCATCTCTCCTTGCCCCATAAGGCAGTGAAAAAGTAAATTCATAGATATCTGAGATCTTCTCAGCTCTAGCTAGTCTGTAGGCAGCCTACTTGTACAGCACCCAGCCCCTATGTGACAGTGGCTGTAGGTTGGTGCCAAAATCCTGACTTGCTGCTCCTGCCTCAGTAGCTTTTCCTGCACTGAGAAGTCAATTACAGGCCTGGTGTCTGGGATCCTCTATAATACGCAGTTCTTTTCAGGTAGGGCACTTCGTGCAACACCTGGCCTCCACTTTGAAAAGTGCATAGCAGAGTTTGGGCAGGGGAGTGGTCTGGTGCGTGCTGAAGCACTCATTCTGAACACCCTGAAGGGCAAACTCTTCTGCTCCAGGGCAAGGAGTCTGTGCTGCCTCCATCACTGGCAACAAGTGGTACCGACTGTGTTCCCCTGTCTGCTTGTGTGGTTTCAAACCAACACAGACATAGAGTTTACCCGTGGGGTCTCACAACATCTGGCTGCTTTGACACTCAGTTTCAACATCTTTAAAGACTAATTTCTTCTTCAGTTGTTCTGTCAAGGCTGAAGAAAAATCTGTTTGGGTGACAGCTCCTAGACTGCTGGGGAGGATCTCTCAACCCTTCCCTTTTTCCCTCACCCTGAGAATATCCTGTGCTGCTTTAGAAGCAACCCAAAACTTCCTTGCTGCCTAGCTGCAGATAGTAGCGTTGTGCATCAGTTGGTATTTTCCAGACAGTGCCATCTTCCCTCCCCTAGATTTCTTTCTAGGAGCTGGCTGTATTACACATCATTAGCACTTGGGCATATTTTTCCTGTCTGAATTTGCTGCTTATCAGCGTTGCTGAGATTATGCTGCAGCTGATGTTGAGTCTGTCATTGATCTGATACCATAGCTGCAAATCTGAGTGCTGAAATGTTGGCAGCTTTCTGCTGCAGTTGGTGTATCTTGAGAGTCTCTAGACTTGCTGAAGTCACACTGCAGATATTATTCACGTCACTGAATGCCTCTGTACCCTCAGTGACTGCAGCCTTTCTTCTGGAAAGATGCAGTACGAGAACACAAAGTGGCTTTGTTTTGCATGCCCCTTTTGACTTTCCCCCCCCCCCCACTGGATAGTTTTAGATTGTGTATGGACAGAAATCTTGCAGTTTGCATAATACTTGCATTCAGATGTCCACATTATCTCATCAGACCAGAACCTGCTAGTCATATAAATACAACAGCTAAGCAAAAATCCCTCATTTCCTGGATTTATTTATTTTTTTTTAATAGCAAACTGGGTAAAGATGGGCAGTTCTGAAAGCGGCTCCCGTGAGACAGATAACTACAATGGGAGCAGAGCCCCTGGAAGACATCAACAAACCCCACACA
The DNA here is from genome assembly GCF_000691845.1 of Merops nubicus. NCBI lineage: Eukaryota > Metazoa > Chordata > Aves > Coraciiformes > Meropidae > Merops > Merops nubicus. The sequence continues at coordinate 42,422 of NW_008621176.1, read as the reverse complement.
AAGCCATTGGCAACTTGCATCTTGGTTCCACAGCATGTAAAGCTTCCTAGTTTTTTTCTTGCTTTCCATATTTCACATGCAGTCTCTCTGTGTTTCCTTGCTCAGTTTGCCACTTTTCCAATTCCAGAGTTCCTTTGGTGTGGTCCTTTGTACCTGGCCTGCAGTAGCAGCAGTAGCTACTTTGATCCTCTTGCTGGGCAGTTCATATGCCCTACCTGTTTAAGTGGTTATCTATAGCATCAGATCCATTTACCTCGGCTGTCTGCCTGGTAATCCAGAAGCATGTGTTCCACATCTAATTCTATCTTACTCCAAATTCAGTTCTTATCTTAGTAACTTAAGTATCTATTCTCTTCTAATTCTTCTGAGTAAAAGAATACCAGCCACAGAGGAACCTCTCCACCTTCTCATTATATCCAGGTTCCTAGTTGTGCAACACAGCAATGTGCAGCTTTTAAGATACCTGCTGTTTCTTGTTTACCATTTTTTAATAATTTAGCTCCAAAGACAGAAGAAAAAGTATTTTCTAATCTTCTCCCTCTGGTCAGCTATTGCTTTCAGTGCCTCCACACCTGTGCAATAAAGTGGTTTCTGGAAATTTGATTTTCTCAAGTATCTAAGTCCCTTATCCTCTTTGTCTATTACTGTGACTGCAAGCTTTATTCTCTTTTTGAATGTACTTTCATCCTTGTTGCAGGTCTCAGTTGAGTGGCTTCAGCTGTATCTCAAATACTACATGTACAGGTAACATCCTGGCTTGCTGCCATGCTCCTAAACTATCTTGGCTTTGTATTAAGACAGCATTTGGGCCCTGTATACACAGACTGGATCCCTGGAGCATGCTCCAAAATGCTACTTTCTTTCTGCCAGTGCTTTTCCTCCCTGTTCCATGAAGAAAGGAAATTCATACTGGAAAGGAAGGCAAGCACTGTGTAGGGGAGCATCATCCTTGTCCTCTTGTAGACCACCAGCCTCTCGTAGTTAGGACCACTCAGGCACAGAAGAAAACAGTGTCTGCTGCTCCCTTGCCATTTCCATATAGGCACACAAAATAATAGAGAGAAGGAGCTACAATAAGGCTTAATACACTTTCTGATACTCACTATTTCATCCTGGTCTTCCCATTCCACTTCTGAGAGATCTACACTGTTGTAGTTAGGCTTCGGCTTCAGTTTCTTCCCTTCTTTGTACTGATGGTTGTTAAAAAAAAAGTAAAATACTCAAGTAAGTGCCTAGGTAACTTCCTAAACTAACCCTTTAAGAACTGATATGTAATTTGAAAAATAGGGGTGTCTCATTTATTCTCTGACTAGGAAGGCAGCATTTGAGTACAAGTGCCTTCTTGATCCCATGACCATGTATTTCTTTATGCAGGCAGTGTGGGGCTAGGAGAGTTCAAGTGGCAGAGGTTAATCCAGGAGCAAGGGACAGGCAGGAACAGAGATAAACTTGCAGGTGAGGGCTATGACCTCCTTTGTGAGAGTATTCTTCTAAATAGATCAGTACAGTATACATGCCCCCAGGAAATAAGTTTGTTTTTTTTTTTTTTTTTCCCCCACAGCTAAGAGTGTAATCTCATTAACACTATAATGCCAGCAGATCTTTTCTGATGGGAATTAGGCTTTGGCTCCACTGACAGAAAGGTAGGCTTTTCACCTAGGGCTAATTGATGCAAGAGAGCTGTTTCCCTGTAATCTTCCAGATGAAGGAAAATGTGTGAAGCAGACTAAGAGATGCTAATTTCAGGTGGTGGACAAAGCAGTGCCCTTATCTAGCTTTGCCTTGCCCCACCCTAGAAACATGATGTGTCCCTTCTCTTCACATACTGAAGTAACTACCCCTGCCTGTGGTCTCCCTGTGCAAAGCTGCCTTTTTTGAAGACAGCTGCTGTGAAGCTCTGTGGTGGCACTTTCTTTTGCCAGTGACCACACCAATGCTTACAGCAGTGTGGAGGTGGATTTGTGACGACAAGCCTGTGTGTGAAATGAAAAATCATTGCATGCTTGGGGATCTGAGTGGCAAGGACAGCTGTGTGTTTGCAGGCAGATGTGTGCTCTAGAGCTCTAAGCATTGTCCTTGACACCCTCAAGCCCCAGAAGGTCTTTGCAGTCTGATGGTCTCTAAATCGTCTCTGATTTACCATGTTACTAAGATTTGTGGTACTGGACCCTAGTACCTTCATATTCCCCCAATGTCCATCACTACAGCTGCTGGGTAGACATTACTGGGGTACTAATCATGCTGAATCTGTTTGTAGGAGATATGCTTGAGTGAGGGGAACTGTTTCTTCGTCCCAGCAGTGAAAGCTTGCATGGACACAGAGACACATGCACCCACAGTACAACAAAAGCACATAAACACAGCCTTCACAGGCACTCTTATGGAGAACAGACAGGCAGGGTAGGGTGCCTTACACTTCATACACATGTTGGTGCATACATCTACATATGTTGAGTTGATTTCTCTGGCTCTCATGCTCCTGGGTGCCTATATGTCAGAGCCAGGTAGCATTCACAGCTCAATAAAGTATGAGAAATCAGGAGCCTCCATAAAAGCCACTGTTTCCAAGTAAGCAAAGTTTCTCAAATTCACAGCAACACATACCAAAGGACGGAGGTCTGGATGTGAAAGGATGTAGCCGTTGTTGGTGTTCAGGAAGGCATATCCATGGACACCCAGCTGAAGAAAAAGACATTAGAATGATCAGTGCTTTAGCTATAAACACTGCTGCATAATGGGTGCCACTGATACCCTGGCACCATCAATATTCAGAAATACCTTCCTTTGGAAGGTATTGACCAGTAGAAAACAGGGTCCATCCCAAACCATTTATCTCTGGATCTCTGGCCAAGCTGACAATGCTTGGATGCACAAAAGAAAGGGCAGGTAGTTGGTTTGTGTACACATTGAGAAACAGATGCCCTTCTAGAATCTGGTTGACTGTGGACAATTACCACCCAGAGGCAGAATAAACTCTCCACAGCAGCGCTGCATGTAAAATGGGCGAGGGTGAGGAATGCTGTAAACAGTTGACACTGTGTATGCACAGCAGTGAATGAAGAAGCGAATATGAATCTCAGAGACGGCTTCCCTGGAAACCCAGTTGGTCTTCAGAGAGGGTCTGAATTGTGTTTCAGTGTTGGCAAAACCAACTTTAGCCTGGGCCAATTTTACAAGCCTGTATTCTTAAAATGCTCTTTAGCGAATAGTATAATCTAACAAGAGCAGACACTGGCTGACATGAATCTGCAAGAGATTTCTGAGGGGGCAATAACTCAGATGTAATATAAATTCCAGCTAAACCCCGAGTTACTAAAAACCTGATGATAGCCTGCGCTTGCCAAAACAAGAAGCATCTCAAGGAACACAAGAGTGGCTAAGGTTTCTATCTTCAAAAAAAATGTTGCAACTTTATATTTCTATGGACACAATCCTGGAGAGATAACAGTAGTGAAATGGGAAGACAAATAATTTACAATCTGTCTGTGCCTTTTTCGAGGGAATGAATTCTATATTTCACACATCCCAGATCAAAACTTGAGACTCTCTCTATATGAAAGTTTTGTTTTGTTTTTTTTTTTTTTTTTGCAAAGCACACTCAGCTCAGCGTGGCAAAAATGAAACCAAGACATTGGATCAAGACCACAGCCAACTTCCTTGTTGGCCTATTAAAGCTGAAGTTTCCCAGCCCAGTGAGCATAATCAGAAATCTACAACCTCTCAAGGGTTGTAACTCTGGAACCGGTCCTTTGTAACCCTTATGCCAGGGGATTCCAGTGGAATCCTAGATTTCCAAACTGGTCTGGCATTGGAGGAGCTTCTGGGAAGTTGTGTCCTGCCTCTGATGCATAGAAATCCTTCAGATAATTTTCCTTCCTTTGCTGACACAAGTTGGAGGAATGAAGAGTGTCCCTGCCTGGCCAAGAAGAAATAGATTCTTGTGACACATGGCCTTTGAGTGCCATGGGGTGGGGGGAAGTTGAAAAAGTAGTAGTCTCATAGAGAAAATAAACGTGTATAAAAAGTGAAGCTCCTAGACAAGGTTCCCCCAGACCCAAACCAGTTAGCTGAGTGCATGCACTCCAACATTCATAGTTCCTGGGTTGCCTAAAGGATCATTTCCTACAGCTGCATGTAAATGGTCTGCCCTGCATCCATATCTGGAAGTGCCACAGAAATTCATAGCTTCTGACAGCACTTTCAGTCCTGTGAGTCTTCAGCAGTCAGGTTTTGGACAACTGCCTAACTGGTAGTAGTTGTCTGATAGTTATTTAAGAGAAACTGGAAATTTGAAATGATGGCTCAAATTGCCTGATTTCACGGTGATCCTCAGATGTGCTTGCTGCCTCCTGGTGTGCAGAATGATTGAACAGAAGGTTGCTGCACAGAATTTACAGCAGAAAACAAACTAAACAGTGCATCTCTGGAGGGGTTTTCCTATGGATGAAAATATTTTTTTTGATATATAGAACATAGATCTAGCAGAAAGTTGTTGGGCTAACAATTCTGGAGAGCAAATACTCTATCTAGGTACAGCATGAACATGTGAGAGCCAACTTCCTGTACACTGTCCTGACAAGAAATCTTCATGCTGATCTGGAGAAAGGAGTCTCTAGGCATGACAGAAAAGTTGGCCCTCTGTACCCCATTCAGATCTCAGTTTTTCTGCTAAAAAAAAATATTCCCCCCCCCAAGCTGGCATGGCAGATTTTGTCCACTGAGAACTGGATATACAATTTTAATTCTTCTGAGATAGGCTGTCAGATTGTATCATCTCTCAGGGGTCTAGGCTGGTGACCATCAAGATGCAAAGGGTCCATGACCTGTTGACAATCTACTGGATCATCCAGTCCTTGTGTTTCTGAAGCAACCTAAGAGCTTCTAGTAATGAATGATTTCTTATGTGCTATATAGAAATCACACATCACCACATCCAATATCTCTTGCTTTACACCCATAGTTCTTCCTACAGGCAGAGGAATGCTTTTTCAGTCATGCCCATGGAAGAATGACTAGTGACTTTGCTGTGCAAAAGAACAAATTACATTATCTCAGTCTTACCTTATACCGTGGAGCAAGTTTTAACAGCTCCCTCAGTGGCACATCAGAGCCCACCACACCCAGCAGAATGCCATGAGAACGCTTAAAAACAAAGAACAATCCATTTTCAGAAGCAAAACTTTGGTAGATCTCTACCTGAATACCACATTATTGCCTTCCTACTAGTCTCTTACGTGTTTTCTGTAGGCTTGTATGAGTATACTCATTTAAAACCAATGAACGTATCTCAAAAAGTCTCACACACATGTTTATGGAGAGGAGCATTTCTGCCCAATGTCAGGCAGAATTTCTGGCTATGATTCAGAAGTAACATAAAATCATGACAACACATTTTGAGAGCAAAAGCCTACTTCCAGCATGTATAAGTAACTGCAAGGGCAAGGTGATCATGCAACACAGCATGGGTCAGTTGAAAACTTGGACCAACTAAACCAGACATCAAACACAAAACTGTAAACCGAGAAAAAAGTAATGGGCATGCCCAGGAAATGCCCATGAAATGAGGAACTGGTTGTTTAATAACCACCTGGGCTGCATGCAAAAATGACACACGGGCTCCCACTGCAGTGCTGTGCTAATACAGGTTATGGCCATCCTCAGGTGGAAAAGGCAGACAATTGTTTTTAGAACCTGGATGAAGAATTTATCCCTTGCACAGCAATGGTGAAATACCATCCACCATTTTAAAAGGATGCTGAGAAATGAGAAAGGGTACAGAAAAGAGCATCTAAAGGGTTTCAAAACCCAGAGGAAGTGCCCTTATCAAAGACATCGGAATTATTCAATCTTTTTATCTTATCAAAAGACAGAGAAGTTTGACTCTACTGCAGTGAAGATGATGATGCCCAGGAGAAGACAGCAAAGGGTACAGGCTTTTTAATCTAGCAGAGAAAGCCAGTATGACAGGAAGGTGAGGCCAGAGAAATTGGAAGTTGAATTTAGACACCAGTTTTTAACACAAAATGAGAAGCCAAAATGGAAAGCTTGAGTATGGAAGCTTTTCTTCAGTGACACTTTTGCCCAACACAGGTTATTGAGCTCATGAAGGATCATCTATAAGAAATGTAAAGGTCTGTAATAAAATGCACAGACTAGACAAGGTAATGATCTCCTCCAGCCTGAACTTTATGGGTCTGTGAATTAGGCTTGGTTTCAAAATGGAAGGGATAAACCAGAGAGGTGTCATATTTAAGGGATATTTTGAAGAAATAGCATTCAAAGGAAATGACAGACTATCATTTTGTCAGATAAATTATCAGCCTCACATCCTGCCAGAGGTCTACTGCAGTCCCTAATGGCCAGCTTTTCTTTCAGAGACCCACTGGCTTTAAAACTTTGCAAAGATCAGCCGTGTCCTTTCACCTCTGCTGCCTGGGAGGAAAGCGTAGCCCACCTTGCACTCACCGTCTCGTTCTTTTTGCTGAAGACTGGCATAGCCACTGTTGTCATGAGCAACAGACTTTGAGCCTGAGATGCAAAGAGCTGCCACAGAACAATGAGCCGTATGTTAGCACATGCAATATCACGGATAACCTGACCAAAAGGCACTGGAATTCCCAAGGACCCCAGATGTTGATTACAATTAGCCACCTCCTTGCCTCCCACACCCCTCTAAAAAGAGATGGCAGCACTTTTCAATACTCTGTATCCAAAAGGATTGTGGGATGGATGCTTGCTTGTGTGGAGTGATGAGGATGGGATGAAAGCCAGTGAAATGTGTTGAAGGAGGAGAAATTACAGAGCTGTTTCAATGAAAATACAAGAATCTGTAGAAGTGGTGGCCCAGTTTATACCCACCATGCACTGGGAGTGTAGAAATGGGCACTTATGCAACAAGTGTAAACATCACCAACACAAGGAGAACAGAACAAAGCAACAGAAATATGAGCAAAATCACAAACAAGATAGCATCTATGTCGCAAACATATGGATACCACAAACGAGAAACACCACAGGCAAATATTTAAAGGCACAAATACACACAGACCCTGCTTATATATGCTTGTTACTCAAGCATCTAAGCTCTAGGAAAAACAGAGACAAAATCATGATTGAAACAGATATAACATGGTGAGCTCTCTTTACAGGGGTTACAGGACATGCATGTGTAATGAGGTAACAGATATTCCCAGTTCTGCAGGAGACAGATGCTCTAAAAACACACATGAAGGGAGTTAAAACAGGCAAGACACATGCAAAACAGTCTCCCAAACGTGCCTAGCTAGAGAAAGGACCTAGTGTCTTGATGCCACTAGCATCCTCCTCCCACCTCTCCTTTGGTCAAGTAAGCAGCAAGGCAAGAAATTACCTTCTGTCTCCATTACTCCACATGCTGGGATTCATAAAGTCAATAATCTATACAGTTGCTTGATGTAGATTGGAGCCTGATACCTTGAGTTAGTGGTCTGAATGATTCTTTGTGGAAATTTTCTATTCCCACTGACACACACACCAGCACAGGACAAGTAAACTTCTCTGGCACTTAGTGGACATGTGGAAAAAGAGATCTGGTGAACTAAGCTACAGCGCAACACAAACACCTCTATCTACTCTGAACCAACAGCACAGCTCTCCAGTACATCCAGCACTTTCTCTCCTCTTTTTGCCAGGGTAAGAGGGCTCCTTCAACACTGCAGCCCCCACTCCCCTCCAGATGTACAAGCCAGCTGTGGCTGGGAACACTGGCACTGACACATCAACTGGCACAAGAGAAGCAGCACGCTCACAAAACACAGGGGTGCAGTTACCTCCTCAGACTGTGGCAGCTAGTGAGAAACATGGATGAACAGATGAATGAATACATAGATGGAGGAAGGAATCAAAGGTGGGAAAGGCTGGGGTGGAGGAAGAAAATGGCAAGACAAAGCAAAAGGCAGAAAAAGAGATGCAGCAGAGAAAGCCCAGCAAACAAATCCCTGTGGCTGCCTTGGTAAGTTTGATACCATTCCCCAGTGCCAGGGTTGGAATGCCTGATAATAGAATAAACTTGCTGGGAGTTAGCAGCATTTCTGGAGTTTTTGCTTAGCACACTCAAGTACCATGTCCCCAGCTCTCATTTGGCACAGCTCCTGCAGCAGAAGACATCCCCGTGTCACCTTCACAGAGCTAGTGTGCCACAGCTGCAGCCTCAATGGTCTGCCACAACACAGAGGTGGGGAAGATTCCTTCCCACAAAATTCTCCCAAGTATAATATCTGTGTCATGATTGTGCAAGCCGGCTGCTTTCGGTATTTCTTGGGGTTTATGTGATCTTGAGTCTGAGCACAGCATCAAGCACCATGATGTGTGACTTGGACCTCCATGTTTCCTGCTACAAAGCTGAGCTTGGTAGCCTTAGTTTTACTCCAACTCAGAGAATTCGTGTTTCTTATCTCTGATCTTAAACCCGAAAACTGTAAGTTCTCCCCAGGGCTGTGACAGACACCTGGAAGCTGCTGCTGGCCAGACTGGAGCCAATAACTTCAGTCCCACAGTAGGATTGTTTACAGAAACATTCTAAATGTTCCTTGAAGATTTTTCCCCTCAGATAGCATGAACAATCCTGAGACTTCAGGTCTGTTTCTGTAGGAGGGTAAGCTGACTTCTTGTAAGCTCTAGCTGTCCCAATTATGCAGGCACTCCTTTGAGGTGAAAAGTCCAGTGTAGGAAAAACCAATTATCTTCCTGAAAGCACAGAGAGTCCCAAAGGAACTGTAACTTTCTATTTTGGCAATGTAAACAGAGATAGAGATGGAGACTGAGGAATATCTTCTATTTGGGGAAGTGCAGGGGAAGGATCCTTCAGTGGTGGTCTACTTATTTGTCCTTCCCTTCACTCCTTTGAATTTCAAAGCTACCTTGGCAACACAACACGGTAATAGCACCTGCCCCTGGTGCAAACATCTTCCTGTAGAGTAGGCTTGAGACAAAGCAAGGGGCGTTGGGAGTGCTATCTATCTGGTCCTCTGTGATGTGCCCTTTACCCACAGGGCTGAGCACAGGGCTGCTGCGGTGAATTTAGGGCTTGCTACTGCTCCAGGACTGAAAGAATGAGCTTGCTTCTCCAACAGAGATCTTTATCTTTGAGCGGCAAGCAGTGTGCATTTAGCTACTGGGCTGGAGGAAATAAAATCTCCGTGACCCGTATCCTGAGATGTAAATAATCTTGCCTGTGAATAATCCTTTAGAAGGTAACCTGCTTTTACAGAAGCACTACTTAAGTCCTGCTGTGCCTGTGTGATTAGTCCTGGGCTCCTGGGTCACTGCATTTTCAGATGTGAGTCTGCATATACATCTGAACTCCAGGGGCGAGCAGAAAAGAAATATTGTCTGTCTTAGAGCCAGAGACCAGTAATTTCTATCAATCAACCAATTCCTGGTTTTGCATAAGTTTCAGGACTTTGTTTTGATTCTCACACATGTAAGGTATTTAGATGGGAAACTGGAACAATTTATATGCCTAACATACTAGCTGAGTGCCTAACATCTTTGCTGGTTTGGCTCATAGACCCTGCTCTTTGCTGACCAAAGACTCGTGTTGTCAGTCCTTACCGCGCTGTCCATGTAGGCTTCAGTCCAAATAATGTCATGGTCGTGGTTGATGACCATGGGACGGCTGAGCACATGCAGGTACTCCATCACATTCTCCTGGACATCTGCCAGCGTGGATATCTGAGTGTAGTAGCCTTTATGAAGAAACAGAAGTGTTAGTCCCTCTGCTAACACATCTTCCGTATATTTAAATGATTGTCCATGCAAATTTAGAAAACTAGATATCAAAGACTGTACCTACCCCAGTGATTTATCTACCTTACAAAAAGTGCCTTGAGGTGCCTTGTATCCACAAGCTTCTGTGGGCACAGGTTTCTGTGGAAATCTAGAGTTTAAACGTACTGTCTCTGTTCTCAAAATACTGGACCAATGCTCTAGACCAGAGTCTTGATGTAACCAGAGTCATGCTAAGTAGATGTAAAATGTTGGTTCGGGTCCTAGGCAAAACTGTCTACTACTCAGGCTGCCTTTGGTCCTGCATGCCAATCATATGCATACAAAGTATGCCATCAGGCTATCCACTTACCCTGCCCAATTTTATATGAAGCCCAAAATCCCAACTTCTCTTCCAGATTTTTTTCCAGAACTCTGCTCTTCAGTCTGCCTAACTTTACATGCAAGGATGGTGACTACTTCCTTCTAGCCATTGGAAGCAGAACGTAAAAGTGCAAATTATCTATTTCTGGAGCTGTCAAAGTTATCAAAGTGCTCAAAATGAGCTTATTAACTGGTTAGAAATGCTATCAGAGTGTAATATTACAAGGACCCTTGTCCTGCTTCTCACCACATGGAACATAATGGTTGTACTTGGTATAGGACAGAGTATGTCAGAGAGATGGAAAACTTTATTTGTCACTAGGAAGACACTGAACGTGAGAACGTGAGAAGACGTGAGAAATGGCTCATGATCTGGGAAGCTTTGTGATGCAAAAATGGATTTAGTGTGCTTGAAAAGGACTACAAGAACTATATAATGTGTTGAAACAGAACTACCAAAATCAGTGAGCCTTCTGTGGAGCTCAAGTCTGGCAGGTGAGAACTCAAATGTAAAGAGTGTATTTTTGTTCTGTGGTTATTCAGGAGTAGCCGTTCTAAAGTTTTATGGTGAACCAACAACACCATGAATTCCCTGTCACTAAGTTTATTGCTGAATATATATTCTGAAATCCAGGTTTTTGTTTCATCTATAAAAAAAATAAAATGTTACATGTGATTCATAGTGCTAATCATGGAATCATAGAATTGTTCTGATTGGAAGAGACCTTCAAGATGACTAAGTCCAACCATTACCCTAACACTACCAAGTCCACTACTAAACCATGTCCCTAAGTGCCATGTCTACACAGTTGATATGCCAGAGGGATGTGATGCCATCCAGAGGGACTGGGATAGGCTGGAGAGGTGGGCCCAAATGAACCTTATGAGGTTCAACAAGGCCAAATGCAGGGTCCTGCACCTAGCCCACGGTAACCAGCACTATCATCATAGGCTGGGAGAGGGTTAACTGGAGAGCAGTCCTATGGAAAGGGACTTAGGAGTGCTGGTGGATTAAAAACTGGACATGAGCTACCAATGTGCAATCACAGCCCAGAAGGCAAATCACATCCTGGGCTGCATCAAAACAACTGTGGCCACCAGATCAAGAGAGGCAATTCTGCCGCTCTACTCTGCCCTAGTGAGACCTCACCTGGAGTACTGTATCCAGTTCTGGAGCCCCCAGTGCAAGAAGGATGTAGACATATTGGACCGAGTCCAGAGGAGGGCCACCAAAATTATCAAGGGATTGGAGCACCTATTGTATGAAGACAGGCTGAGGGAGTTGCGGCTGTCAGCCTGGAGAAGAAAATGCTCCAGGGGGACCTTATAGTGACCTTTCAGTACCTGAAGGGGCCTACATGAAGGCAGGGGAGGGACTATCCAAAAGGGTTTGTAATGATAGAACAAGGAGTAATGGTTTTAAAATAGGAAAGGATAGATTTAGACTTGATATTAGAAAAAAAAAAATTCTTTTATGTAAAAGTAATAGATGGAATGGACTGCCCAGAGAGGTAGTGGAGGCCCCAACCCTGGAGTCATTCAAGGTCAGGCTTGATAGAGCCCTGGGTGACCTGTCCTAGGTAGAGATGTCCCTGCTTGTGTAGGGAGGTTGGATCAGGTGATCTCTGGATGTCCCTTCCAGCCTAAAACATTCTATGATTCTACACACTTTTTAAATACCTTTAGAGATGGCGACTCGACCACTTCCCTGGGCAGCCTGTTCCAGTGTTTGACAACCCTTTGGCTGAAGAAATTTTTCCTCATTTCTAACTCAAACTTCCCCTGGTGTAACTTGAGGCCATTTCCTCTTGTCCTATTGCTTGCTACATGCGAGAACAGACTGACTATCAACTTGCTACGACCTCTCAGGTAGTTGTAGGGAGTAAGAATGTCTCCCCTCAGCCTCCTTTTTCTTAAGGCTGAACAACCCCAGTTCCCTCAGCTGTTCCTCATAAGACTTGTCCTCTAAGACAAGCTTCTTAGAACTTCAAGCTCACCAGCTTCATTGCCCTTCTTTGGACACATTGCATCAGCTCAGTGTCCTTCTTGCAGTGAGGGGCCCAAAACTGAACACAGTACTCAAGGTGTGGCCTTGCCAGTGCTGAATACAGGGGCATAATCATTCCCTGGTCCTGCTGGCCACACTATTTCTGATACAAGCCAGGATGCCCTTGGCTGCCTGGGCACACTGCTGGCTCATGTTCAGCCCACTGTCAGCCAACACCTCCTGGTCCTTTTCTGCCAGACAGCTTTCCAGACGCTCTTTTCTGCCAGACCGCTTTCCAGGCGCTCTTCCCCAAGCCTGTGGTGTTGCCTGGGGCTGTTGTAACCCAAGTGCAGGACATGGCACTTGGCCTTGTTGAATCTCATACTATTGGCTTTGGCTATTGATCCAGCCTGTCCAGATCCCCCTGTAGGGCATCCCTACCTTCAAGCAAATCAACACACCCACTTGGGGTCATCTGCAAACATGTTGAGGGTGCCCTCAATCCCACCCCTCCAGATCTTTGATAAAGATACTCAACAGAACAGGAACCAATACTGAGCCCTGGGGAACAGCACTTGCGACCAGACGCCAACTGAATTTAACTCCAGTCACCACCACTACCTGGGCCTGACCTTCCAGACGTTTTTTTATCCAGCGAAGTTTATGCCCATGCAAGCCATGAGCAGCCAGTTTCTCCAGGAGGATGCTGTAGGAAACGGTGTCAAAGGTTTTACAAAAGTCCAGATAAACAACATCCACAGCCTTTCCCTCAGCCACTAAGTGGGTCACATTGTCATAGATGATCAGGTTAGTCAAGCATGACCTGTCTTTCATAAATGCATGCTGACTGGACTTGATTGTCTGGTTGTCCTGTATGTGCCTTGTGAAGGCACTCAGGATGGTCTGCTCCATAACCTTCCCTGACACCGAGATCAGATTGACAGGCCTGTAGTTCCCTGGATCCTCCTTCCAGCCCTTCTTGTAGGTGGGTGTCACATTTGCTAACCTTGAGGTTCCACTGGACCCTCCCCAGTTAGCCAGGACTGCTGATAAATGATAGAAGGTGGCTTGGTGAGCACTTCTGCCAGGTCCCTCACTACCTTTTGGTGGATACCATCTGGCCCCGTAGACTTGTGTGTGTCTAAGTGATGTAGTAAATAAATGAACGTTTGTTAGTCTTGAACATCCCCAGCTCACAGACATTCTGCAGGCTGTCTCTTCTCTGTCTGTCTTCAGGAGCAAATGCACCCATGCATTTCACAGCCTGCTGGAGCCACTGCTGAGACAGGAAGAGTCAATATACCCAGCTAGTCAGCCCCCTGCTTTGGCCTTCCCTTCTTTCCTTTTTTAAGCAGAATACTGATGTAGCAACCATTGCTGTCTCCAGACACACTGAGGCCAAGTCCTGCCCAAACAGGGAAGACTTTTTTTTTTTTTCCCCTCTCTTTCTTTACCCTTGCAGACTCTGATAGGGATAACAGGACTTTTCAACTTGCCCCAAATGCATAGAGGTGACTTATCTACTCTGAATGGATTTTCCCACTCATGCCATTTCATGCAAGCTAGAGACAATATTGGTTTTGGGGAGGGATTAACAAGCTCTTCTGGTACCTCAGTGAAACCACTGAGACATGCAGAAATTTGGGCAGGATATAGGTGTTAACCTGTAGCGATTGTGAAAAATCCTGTAAAAAAAAAAAAATTATGTTCATTTTACATCTTGGCCAAAAGATGTCAGGCTTTGTGACAGAATTTTAGACAGATTGTCAAAAGCCAACAACTGGGGCACAGTAAACACAGAGACTTAGGTGAACCACAGCCAGCATGAATCTCGGTCGTAGTGTCCCCTGGCACCGTGACAGGAAAATGAGGTGGCTCAGCACGGATGACCTGTGTTAGACACAGACACACTTCACATGGACTAGCAAGGCTTTTTTCCTTAGGTTGTCTTCCAGCCAAGGGCTCATGGGTCCTAGCTGTAGTGGATAAGCCTTAGAGGGGTCCAGGGCCCTGTGGCCGCACTCCACGTGTGACATGTGTGATGGGGATTGGGGAACCATTCGCATACAGCACCTTTATTGTTGCAGGCGATCCATTTCACGTTCGGGGCAAAAGTGACCTCCCGTCCAATGAGGTAAGTGAAAACCCGAACCTGGGAACAAGAACAAAAAGCTGGAAGAATTAGGCTGTAATGTATTACTAAACCCAGATGGCTGAGATTTGACATCCCATTAAATGCTGGTGTGAATGCCTGTTTGTGGTGCACAGCAATGGCTCTGCCTTCACACAGAGAGAGGAGCCTCTTGCTCCATTTGTTCTGCATTTTGTGGGCTGGAACTTAATTTCCAATTACAATAAGCTTAGAAAGCCAAGTAGCACCCGGGAACGTATGAATAACAAGGCAGAAGTGCAAATTCTGTTTGACTTTATGATAGCAGCTCTGCCAGGCTCTCAGCAACCACATGCGGAGAGGTTTATAGCTCACAGGAATCCTATACCCTGGGGAACAGCAGGCCACATGAATCATTTAAGAGAAATGGTGAAGCTTTCTCTATGTTTGACCAACAACAAAAGAGCCGATCCTGAAATAAACTGCTTTCACAACCCCACGCTCTGGTCTCTCAGTAGGCTGCTTCTCTCCCATTGTGCATTGCTGCTAGCTGGGCTAAGGTAAATAAATCAGGAGGGTTTAGGATGAGCTGTGGTCTATTCCACTTTCATATTTATGTTCTGCTAGGACAAGCCTGTAATCACAGACCTCAAGTAAATAAGTCTGGAAGGCAGCTGAAAGGTTGTCTGGGCCATTCCCCTGCCCACCGTAAGAACTAGTAATAGCCAAACCTTTCCCAAACAGGACTTTCAAAGTCCTGGATGTGATTAAAATTCTTTGCAGAGGTGTGGGGTTTTTCTATTTTTTTTTTATTATTATTATTGTTTTAAATTTTTTTTTTATTTTAAAATACTCATCTCAGTCTTTATCATCTTATCAGAGAATCTCTTGATTGCCCACACCTTTAAAAAACAAAGTGTACGGGGAAAAAAAAATCTTCGCTAACCTACAGATACCCATTTGTGATCCTACTACCTCTAAAATCACCCCAGCAAGCTCCTGCCTGTCTGTTTTGTGTTTACAGCTGGATACACGTGGGTACTGGAGAGTGTGAACATTCAGCTCTGCCCAACAACCTGGCTCATGCTCTTCTATTCCCACCCTAGCAGGACAGCACCTTTCCTTGCCCTTCCTATTTATCACTTCCCATACAAACCTTCCGATCTGGCCAGTTGTATTTTTCAAACACAGCTTCGTAATCCTCCACTGCTCCATCTGTGATCAGCATGATAGCTTGGTTACACAAGCCTCCTTGGCCGGCGTCTCTGAACTGTAAACAGAGAGGAAGAATATCTGTTATCTCATCACAGGCTGTTTCTGTGTAATTGCAGCATATTTATTCATGGTGGGCCAGATTCTGACTTCCTCATGCAAACCTCACACTGTGCTCAGAAAGGGCTGTGCTTAAGTAAGGACTGTGTTTGTATGCTGAAGGAACTTTTTTTTATTTATACAGCTCAGCCTAGTGCATCTAGACACCGGAGGCTTTACAGAAATAAATAAGGAAAAGATAAGTGCTGTGGAGGAAGGCTGCCATCCCCTGCTGCCTCACATCTTGCACAGTTGCATTCATTTATGCAAAACACCTATAGGCTGACCATAAACAGTGCAATTCTGATTTGGCAGCAATAACTGTCACTTCTTATGGCAGAAAATGTGAGAGACGGAGGAAATCAGACTCATCATTTCAGGATAAATCCATCAATCTGCCAAAAAGAGCAGAGAAAGGCAGGAGCATATGAAAAGAGAAGGCTACTGCCCTCAGAGCTGACACGGGTTATGAATATGCAGGACACAAGCACCATATCTGCTGTAAGGACAGATGATCTATTATCTGTGCTTAAATAATCTTTAAGGTAGAGTGGAAGTATGCTGGGACTCTGGTACAGACACTGACGTGCTCCCAAGGACACTTGGGGAGGTGTTGAACAGGCATGCTCCTACAGGCAAGCCAGACCCTGCCTGCTCAGCCAGGAAGACCAGCCTTCAAATACTGCTTGTCAGTGCTCCTGGTGCAGAGCCATTTGCCTCTCATGCCCTCAGGTGGCTCTAGAGAACCAAGTGTCTTATGCAGCACCAACACATATGTTGAATTACTAGTCACCAGAGGAGGTGGCAAAGAACATCAATGCACAAGGAAAGAGCAGCTACTTTGCTGCAGCTCCTAGATCAGTGTCAGCATGCACTTCTCCTCGCACAGCATCTCACCACTTCTATGCTCTGAGCAAGGAAAAGTCTAATCAACAAAGGATACAGAAACTGATAGAGTGAAAAAATGTGGTAAGAGAAAGATAGGATAAATCTGCATAAGAGATTAATGAGAGGCAATGACATGAGATGGAGAACATGCAGGAGGCTAACTGAAGGGTGACTAAGCTTATAGCAAACAGCAGCAATTTTAAACTGGAGAGGGTAGTTATATTTGTAAATGAGAAAAAAGGTATCCAACTGGCAAGACTAATTACATAAAATAAAAGGAAGCACTGGATAGGAGAAGAGCACAGGGTGTGAACTGGAACTTTTTAGATGTTTAAGGGCTCAGTTCACAAGTCCCGTCTGGTTTGGCAATGCTGTGTCTTTACCAACACAGATGGTACTGTGATTCCACTGCAGGTTAACATCATGACCATTGGTACCTGGAAGCCAGGTCCAGGTTTCCCCAGTCATTTCACCACTCCTACCATTACCTCTATGATTGTTCTTTATTACAAAATTACCAGTTTCAGTGCTAATATCACCATGCCTCTGTTCACCACCATTTATGTTAGCAGTCCTGCTTCCTTCAGCATTACTCTTAATATCACTGAGGTATCTCTACTGCAGTAAGCATGGATTCAACAGCTTCTGAATGACTATGTGTATGAACCCTTCTCTCACTGTTTCATGGTAATCCCATTACTTGTATGACTGATCAGAATCAGTACCGATGATTGAGAAAGAAGGGTGCTGTAATAGGGTCATTTCTAACTAGCTGTTCTCAGGCAAAAACACATGTGTGTAAATTACTGAGTCAAGATGAGGTGGTTGGGCACACTCCTCCACCTTTATAGCACCAGAGCAGCACATTCAGAGGGGAGACACTTCCACTGCTGTGGTCACAACAATCTAGCAGTGGGGATTTCCCACATCTTTCTCTACAGTGTCCCTAAGGTCTGACATTTCCAATGGTTCAAAAAGCTTCTACACCTTGTACCACAGGAAAAAAAAGCCAAAATAATCCAAGCCAACATTAGTGCCAGCTATAGGGTAACTGGAGCTCCAGGGGGGGTCAGAGCACACGTACCCCCTGCTCAGCAAATAGACTCAGGGCAAAGACTGATATTGCACAGTAGGGAAAAAGCACAGAATGTTCTTTGGTGCAAAAGAAAGGGAAAAAGCAGTTGACAGCCATATGGGATTCTACTGTAGACCATCAGGTAGGGAAAAGACAAGAAATCTCAGGTGAGCTATTCTTGGGACAGACCAACTGCATGCAGATTAGCAGAGATAACAGCTAGTGGGAGAGTCCATTAGGGAGGCAAAGGGTTATGATGGTGCAAGAGATGCTGTCAGAATGAGGTTCAGATCACAGATATGCAAACCTTGTAGTTACAAAAGCAGTTTATTCCAGACTGTTGCAATCTACAACATTTTATTTAGATGATTGTTAAATTAACACTTCATTAAGGTCACCCACCATTTCAGTAAACTACTTAAGACATCTCTTCATTTAGCTTACTTCAGAACTCATAATACTGAGATACTGAGAAATTAGATGCTGTATCAGAACCAGCAGTCTCCTAATTACAGGAGTAGATGATATTTTCAACAGGGAAAATGAGATCATCAGTGTCATAGAAATAGAGATTAAAAAGACAGATTTAGAAAACAAATGAATAAGAGGTAATCCCTGATTTTTAGGTCCTTTTGTGGTTGGCTGCAGCTGTAGCAAATGATCTGAACAGTATTCACAACAAGCTCTGAGCATAATTCCCTGCTCTGACTGAAGTCTCAGGAGTGTGAAAGAAGGGGAGGTGAAGAACAAGATGTCCACAGAGCAGATGTCTGAAGAGATGCAGGCTAGAGCTGCACTACAGAGCTGTGCATTCTCCTGTATAACTCTGGTCATGTTGCCAGAGTAACAGGCATGAGCTAATTAATTCAGAGTCATAGTCTCTTATGCTCCCTTGTTTGCTCATTGTCATTTACTTTGCAGTTCTAACTCAGCGATGTCCAGGCACGCATGCTGCTAATCAGCATACACGTCTGGCCAGACGACTGAGCAGCCCCTCTCTGTCTCCTGCTGCCCCATTCACATGTAGGACTTTCCTCCAGATTGGCTGCCAGAAATATTGAATATTCAAACTTAGTGGAAAGTGTCTTATACCTAGAAAATTAGCAGTAGAGGAGGAAACAAAGACAGTGAAGAAACAAGAGATGGCATTAAGCAAAAAGGCAAAAACTGGTGAACAGGAAATCCTGAGAATGTGTATCCTGAAAAATATGCTGCAGAATCCAGAATCCAGGTCCATAAAAATATGAATGGAAACAAGAAAAGATTTAAAATGTTCAGAGAAGAAGGAACGGAATAAAAAGAATATGTTGCCAGATGATAAAAAACAGAGGCAAATGTTCAGGCTTTTATACTTAACCATCAAAAGGACAATATTATAATTAATTCCCACGGCTGGGCACACGGAAGTGAAAAGAAATAAAGAAAATAATTAAGGAATTACAGGCACTGTCAAAAGGCTGTAGGTTTAAAGAAAAAGTTAACTGAAAGCATTTTAATATAGCAGGAAAGAATTGCAGGTGTTGCTAAACTACTTTTGTCGTGGGCTGAGACCTGACTGGGACTGTATGCGATACCAAAGGACAAAGATGGAATCAACAGGAAATGTGTTACAAGAGAGGAAGAAACTAGATGTATAAATTGTCCTTAAACATCTTGCACATTTGCTAGAAAAAATTCGTAACAGTCCTCTTGTGACTAGGCAAATGAACGGCTTCCCCACACAGGTAAGGCATAAGAGGCCACAAGCTCATTTCATTACTCACATCAGCAGATAGGTTCATTCTTTTTATGGCACCAGTTTGCTCAAGTTACACAGAATTTTATGCCTCACTGAAATCCAGTTTGTTGCCAGTTTCACTGTTTTTTTCACCTATGTCCATTTTGGAGTAACCTACTTGTAATTAACCTCAAAATTTGTGTAATTTCCGAGTTCAGCAGTGAGTCAAGGCACCATTAAACCACCTCGGTGTTAAGAGGAGATGTCATTCCAACATGGCCTCAGAGAAGAACTTGAAGTTTCTTTTCCTCCACAGGGTCAGAAAAATATCAGCTTTCAAAATACTTAGTCTGAGCAGATCTGAGAGAGGAGGACCCGTGAGTTGCAGATTTAGTACTGTCTAATCCTAAAAGACTGATATATAACACATACATGAGATTATGTATATGTGAGACCTAGGATTAAGGGTGTCCACGCATGTATATATGTATGTATACACATGTAGCATGTTTATAAAAATAAATATCTGTACAATTAATGTACATCGGAACGGGTAGTCCGAGGATCCAATACTGAACAGGAGGCTGAATACTGGCTGGAGAGGAATACTGCAGAGGCAGGTCAGCTGGGTGGGAATTAGCAATGTGACAGTGTCTGAAGAATTGTAGCTGTTGTCTTAGGTTGTGTTAAGAGGACCATGGTGTGTAAAACAAGAAAGGTAATTATTCTGCTCTGCTTAACACTTGATAGCTCTCAGCTGCAGCACTTACACTCTGTTGGGAGGATGGTGTTCCAGGGAAGGCAGGCAGCCTGGAAGCAGCCATGAGCAAAGCAGTGGCCAGACAAAGGGTTATAAATCCTACCGGAAAAGGGCGAGAGGACAAGACGTGCCAAACTTGTTGAAACAAAGAGGAGAAAATAACAGTGAGAGAGACTAAGACTTGATAAACAAGAAAGGAGCTCAAAAGATAGTACCTGACACCTGAGAATTTTGAAGCACTTTATAAATACATGCTTAAACCCATGGTTTCCAAGGGATGCATACTTTATTGAAACCAATTGGTGTGTGGCTAAATTGAAATAGAGAGTGTAAGTGGTTTATTAAGCATGGCAGAGAGGGGCAGGGGAGGCTCTGGCTAACCTTTCTCCTGAAGCTGTTCCTCAAATTGCATCACAGACTAAAATATGCCCCATCTACCTCGGAACATAATGGAGGAAAACGAGGACTGTGAGAGATCATTCTCTTCTTCAACCACTCCCTGCTTCTCCTGCCTTACTGAGTAGTTCTTTGCTGGGCTATTAATTCTACAAGCAATTGGACTGAGGAAAATTACCAGGGAAATTTTGCAGTCACTTTCATTACAGATATTATTACTGGTTGTCTATTGTAATCAGCAAAGCCTGTTTCATCAGTGTGATGTGGCAATTTTCCTTTTCAATCTCTTGCGTATGCTCCTGTGAACAATAACAGGACGGTCTGTGAGGAACGGCTATGATCACAAGCTGAGAATGTGAATTTTGTCTGGCAGGAGTGGGGTGGCCAATCCCACCAGAGTTCCCCTTCTTCCTGCCTGACTGCAGCAGCACAGATTTGTTCCAGGGCACACTGATGGAAACCCTTTTCCTTCGCTATTACTGATAAAGAGGTAAAAAGCTCTAAGATTTCAGAGAGCCCTTAAAACATATGAGCACTTGGCAGGTGGTACTCTTTTGCCTTAAGCTGTGGTACTTGCAGAGCCTGAGGCCCTCCAGCTGGTGATATCAAGACACTCCTTAGATAGGCCCTTACCAGGGAAGCTACATTTCAGGGAAGGCTGCTGCAGGACGAAAGATGGGTTTCTACACTTGTATGCCTATGCGTGTGCAGCCCCTAGCATTGCTGTGGGTACTCTGAGACAATTTCTGTCACTTCTGAACATCACCAAGCAGACAAATTCTGGGTGGAAGCTGCAATCCCACAGCCCCAACAGGGCTCCCAGCTGATGGCTTCAGTGACCTTGGACTGATCCCATTTTGCTAAAGAGGAGGCAATCGTGGTCCATGCTACAGTGAATGACACTGCAAGAGAGCTGTGACCAGTGTTACTGGAAAAGGAAAGCTGAGTTGAAGAGATACCTAGCCCTGACTCACACCTTTGATGACAAAGTTACTGTTTCTGAATTCCTGTTTGATGGGTAGATTCCAAGATGGAAAGAAATGTGACACCAGCAGTCACTGAGACAACTGCCATCTTTCCTCATCTGCAGATGCTCAAAGGAAAGAGTCTCAGTTTTTTTGCCTTTTCTGCAGATGTGAGGTGATAACAAAAGGCATGAGGGATGCAGCATCTCACCTTGCAAGTGAATAACATCAAGTTTTAATGTCACTAGGTGCTGTATGGTCTAAGAGCAATGTCGGAGCTGTTTTGAGCTCGTTAGTCAAGGGAGAATCAACAAGTACCGAGGTAAGCGGTGACTAACCCACTGACTGCATGTTTGATGCCAAAGAGAGAGGAAAAATATTTTCTCTACCTGCCAGAATTTCTTCTCTATTACTGCAGTGAAGTTACGTTAGTCCACTGGGCTGCATGGACATCACTCTCCCTCTCTCAAGGTATTTTTGATTCAGCTGTGTCAGTGGAGGACAGGGTTTTTTTCCATCTCAGCTATTCCACCATGTACCTTCTATTTCCCATGGGCACGCCTGGCTCAAAGTATGCAGGGTTTTATAAAGGTCCTTCCTCCTGGAGGCTTGAGGATTGCCTAATCTAGTGGGTGAGCCATGCCTGCCAGAAAGGAACTGCGAGGTCCCCTCCTTAATGGAACCAGACCAGTTTTGATGTTTGTGCCTGGAACTATCAGCTGCTATTTCAGCTGGGAGAAGCAGGCTTTCTTTTGGGGTATGCTCCATTGTTCTTCAACGAGACCTTCAAAGCTGTGCTGGCTGAGAGAGTCTGCAGTTGTACTGCATTGGGCTTCTTTAATTTGTTGTCACTGTACATAACCAGTACTACATTATATATTAAAAAATGTTTTGTCCTTCAGTGGAAGAAGTGTTTAAATTCTGATTTATGAAACATAGGCCTATATAGGCTCTGGATCTTTGGTTTTAAAGATTTTTTTTTTCCCATAAAATGCAAGAATATATGTAGATAAATCCAGCAGGTATCTAATCCATGTAATTGTTCCAGGGTTATATCATTACTGCTTCCCTGGTCATCTCAGTAACTATCTATCTTCCTCCAAAGATGTTGAACCATTACTACTAGGAGTGCTGCCAGCCTATTACTGCAGTGCCAAGGCTAGATGAGACTCTTCTCAGGTGGCCATTAAAACCATTATGCTTCTATTACCACTGACAAATCAGCTCAACTACAACCATACCGGAGTTCAACTCTGGTCATGCTTGCACTGGCATAAATTAGGAACAGCATTACCATAGCCAACAAACTTAAAACTTTCAGTTTGTAAAATAAGAGTGGAGTATCCTTCCTGGGGTGTCAATATCTCTAGCACATTAACATCAACATCATCATTATGACCACTAGCCCTCTATCATGTACATACTTTTGTCAGCACTGAAGGCATTGACATCTTTAGGCCAACACCATTATAGACAGTGCCATGAGGAGGTGGGAGGTGTTCAGCTGGATTTCGGTAGTTTGTTTTTTAAATTAACATTCCTTAAGAAACAGAGTTAAGTCATACATTTACCTCCAGGCTACTGAAGTCCCAATTGTTGGCAGAAAGCAATGAATCATTCATGATTCTTATCACAGGACATGATTAGACTGACGGATTAATTCTGTACCTGTGATTTTCTTCCCCAAGCAGTGATATTCAGCAGTGACATCGAAATAAATCTGAGAATAATCTTTCAAGTTATCATCATCTGCTTACCAAAGCTCACTAGTAATATCAGTTACCACCAGAACCCTTGCCTTCAGCTGACCAGTTATACTTTGTTGCCACCGTCTCTAACCAAGGTGTCAGGGCAATGCCCAGGCATGGAGCTAATTGAGGAAACACTCACGAGGACAGAGTATTGCTGGCTCCTGATCCTTCCTGGGCAGGGATCAGCAGCCCCGGGGCACCACATAAACTGACACCTCCACAAAGCCGGATCACCCCAGCACAATGCTTGTTAGTAATTTGGGCCCCATGGCATTAGCTCATAGCACTTCCCAGCTGCAGCACCATGAGGAATGTGCCGAGTCATTAGGTGCAGGGATAAAGTAGAGGTGGGCAGAGACACTTGTGCCCAACAAGCATCATCACTGACTGTCTTACCTCCCTCAGGATTTTGAAGGACTCTGTCAAAGCCTTGTTCACAGTCCCCACTCCTTTTGCCTGCAGTTCATCCACCAGCTGCTTGAAGTGCTGGCAAGAGAGGGAAAAGGCAGCAGTGAAAAGTGGGCAGGGTGTTCCCTTTGACTAGGAGAAGAAAGGGTAACCTGGAAAAGTCTGTGCCACTGGGCTTCTGATCCTTCACCACTGCTGACAGGGCAGTGCAGCACGATGATGGATGGAGGTGGAAAAGTCAAGTGGCTGCACCCTTAACGGTGTCATTGTGTTGCATCTTTACCCATGCAGCTACACAGGACTGCATTTCTCATCCTGTGGACTATGAACTATTTTGCAGTCCATGAAACATCATGCAAAGGACAGAACTATTAGAAATTGGACTTTCCCTTTTCCACTCCTTCAAGAAAAACACATTTCTGTGCATTCAAAGAAACAGAATCGCAAAAAAGAAAAGAAAAAACAACCCCACACTTGCCTACTAAAGAGGCAGTGGTCTGATTGTAAATGAAACCCTCAGAGAGTGCTTTCCACAAGACAGTGTCCAAAAGGCTTGGGGATCTTTTGGGAAACACTGCAGGAGACATCACCCTGTGGAGTCACACTCTGTGACCCCGGGCTAAGCTAGGAAAGAAATTTGGAGAGAAATCTGATTGTTGAAGACATGGAGGGATGTGCTACCTCTGTGATATTAATTTAGAGAGAAAAAGGAAGAAAAGCAAACAGTAAGACGAGTTAAAAATACAAGTCAGCACATAGGGCAGTGGAGCAGCTGGATGCAGGCTGAACATCTCAGGGCTGCTGGGCCCTGCTGGATCAGAACAGGAAAACCCTTAAAGAAAGCTTGCTGGCAGTCCACACTGGCAAAGTATCAGGCCAGGCTGAGAATGCATGCATGAGGAAGGAGCTGATTTTTCTCTTTCCTGAGGGCTGAGGATATGGAGTTCCAAAGACGGAGAACCTTTGCCCTCTGTGTGCTGTTTCTCCATAGAAGCCAGGGCCAGATCTACTCACCCTCTGGCAGTGGTGATGCAGTCTGCTGTGACCCTGGGAAGCTGGTTGCTGCTGTTTAGCCATCCAGCTGACTATGTTAGAGTGCTTAGTTCTGAAATGCAAACCCACACTGTTCTGGGAGGTGGTTGTTTCTAGTTCCCAGAGTTTCACATCACAGCATCTAAGCCCCGTGTACTTCTTCAATGGAGAAACCTACCTGAATAACACTGATAGGAGCTTAGTACTCACCTCTCTGTTATCTCTGTCTGCTTGGACCAGGATACCCTTAAAACAGGGTTCTATAAAATGAACATAATCATTGTACTGCAAAGAGAAAATTAGAAGGAAGGGGTTGTTAATGGGAGAAAATTCACAAAATGGGTTCTTACCCGAGGTGGATGTTCAGAAAACCGTACGCAGCATTATGCCATTTTATACATAATCTCCTTAAGAATTGTTTGTAGCGATCATGACAAATTATACTTCTGATAAATCTCACGTTTTTTTCAATAAAGCATTAATTATGTTGTTTTCATGAGTTCTATCTAGGTATATCTACACATACAAAGTTACTTCCCCCCCCCCCAGAAATTTTCCCCACACTCTATTAGCTTGTGCCCCTGGCCTTGCTTCTAGCACCTATTTGCACATGTGTTTGACCTCTGGAGATTTTGAGTCCCCAGCCACCAGCTGAACCTTGCAAGTGGCTTTGTAGCCTAACGTCTAGTGCCTCCAGTGGATGGCTGAATGACGATGACATGTCAAATTACCACACATCCACCAAGCTGTGATAATTAGTGGGTGTATTCTTCTAACCTGATACACATGAGGTAAAAGGTGCCAGTGTAAACCTTTTCCTGCAGAGTTCAGAAGAGCATGGCTAAGAGGCCGTTTTGCCAATGACCAGGCCCAACAAAAATGATAGCACCAGCAGAAAGATGAACCAATACACAGACTGTATTGTAGACAAGAAAGACATTGCATGAATGATCGCTGGGGGTACAAACAGATCAATCAGCTGGTACATAATCGATGCCACCCCCAACGATCCCACAAACAACACGACTCGGCCCACAACAGGTGGTACAAACAGAGACCCGAGGTTTCCCACAGTTGGCATAGGAAACAGCCAGACCAGCAAGCTGAACACATAAGAGAAAGGTGCCCACATGGCGACTCTCACCCGATGAGCCCACGTTTGCAAAGGTCTAAACAGCCCAGGGCCCAGCTCCAGGGAGAGTCAGGAGGGCTGCCCTGAACCAGGAAGCTCTGTGGAGGGCACTCCACAGACAGACACTCCTGACTCCCTGCAAGTGGTCCCAGCTTTTATCCCCAGGCAGACACCTGACCTTTGTCAACTCAGTGCGGGACCCCTGGGGCTCATTTCCCTTATGGCTCTCCCTGCAGGGCCAGCTGCACCCTGGGGGGAAGCTATAAGGCAAACTCACCACCTCTTTATGAAGGGCTGTGGGAATCACCCATATGTCAACCTTAATTTGGGGGCTCGGGCTTCAAACCCCAGCATTTCAGAGGCCACTGATGCTCAGATGATCAATAGGAGCTTAGGTCAGCCTATAACATGTCTTAGTCAGTAGGCTCTTGGTGTGAGTACAGTAAATGATTGTATATTATATGCTATTTCTGGGATTGTTTTTGAGGAACAGATGATATTTCAAACTCCTTAATGACCTCCTTCCATTTTTCTGCCAATACCATTCACTCTTCCATCTATCCAGCCATATAAAGGCAGAGATGTCACAACTGGAGTTTCTAACTATCTTAAACAATAAGAAGTGATCAACAAAAAGTGAATTTTATATCTCAAAGACCATGTCCTGGCAAATTTTTATAGAAAGGAGCCTGGTGGAGGTGAGGAGCCATTTGCCTTTAGCCAGGCATCAAATGACCCAGTTTTGGCATGGATCATAGAAAAGTTTTGCTTTCTGTGGTCAGTGGTACTGGTTCTTTGTATGTAACTGGCCTATCCTCATCCTAGTCAGGGCTTAACAGGGGAGAGGATAATACTTGAGACAACCTGAACAAACTCCATGCAGGCCTGTGCAGATGAACTCTGAACTGGGTAGCAGCCTTGAAGGATGCTGGTACGCAAAAGGGCATATGGTGGTAATTTTCTAGTCTGGAAACATTATCCTAAGGATTATCCTGGTACAGGACCCAGACACAATATTATGCTATATTAGGTGAATTTATTAGCTCAGGTCCCTGTCAGCTCAGGTGTCTCTCTGCAGCACTTTATCTGTTGCTGTCACATCCCTAAGTAAGCAAAAAGATGCAGCTGACACTCTTCATAAAGGAGGATGAGATGACTTAGCAGCCACTCTGCTGACCACACAAAGCTGGCTTCCCAAGGGTAATTGGCTTTAATCCCCCATCCAATAAAGGAACTAAGTTTTGTAGTTAGGCCACTGAAATGCCTGTAGCTCACTAAGGGAACTAAAAAGCTGGTATGAGGTACAAGGAAGACAGCTCAGCACTGGAAATGGGACATACTTACAGCAATGATATTGACAAAGTCATTTTCTCCTAGAGTATCTAAAATGGTGGTGATGGTGTGCTTGGCAATGGTCATCCGCAGGCCCTTCATGCTCCCGCTGACATCCACAATGATGACAATGTCCTTGGGAGAGGTGGCTGCTTGGATGTACCTTTATAAAAAGAAGACAAGGAAGTGAATGTTGGGAATGCTGCTGTCATGTGATGCTGCTGCAGCATAACGCATGCCACCACACAGCAGGTCAGGTGGGCATTGGATGGGTCACTTCCTCTCAACCTGCCTCTCCCACCAGCCCAAACATCTCACTTCCTACGCTAGCAAGTGCCAGGCCTGCTGCACAACTATGTCCAGACTCAACTGAGAGCGATGACTGCTAAAGCCTCCTTCAACCATGCTGAGTAGACCAAGTAAATGTCCCACAATTCTGGAGTCTGAATGACCCATCCCTCTGATCACAGAATTATAAGGAGGGTGGGACAGATGGAGGATACGCTGGTGGTGATTTCCATGTGGCATGTGTTAGATGCCGTGTAGAAAGCTGACACCGGCAGGTAATAAGGCTTCCTAACCTGCTATTGGCTTCATTTATGTACCCCCAGCTCTCACAGGAACAGCGTGGGGCAGGAACTGCTGATCAGCAGCTCATCGAGGTGTCACCTTGGAAAAGAGCCAGAAGGGAAGACAGAGAGGTGGCTTTGGCCAAGTCCCTCCAAAACTCTTACCAGCCACGATTCCTGCAGTCGAAGGAGATGACTCCATTCTCATCTGGTAACCATTTTATTCCTGAAGGGAGCAGCAGAAGGAGCAATCAACAGAAAGGTAGGCATCTGGTCCCTGCTCCCCAGGCACCCACACTTCTGCTGTTCACTGCTGAGGCCCAGCCACCCTGGGTACACAAGTTTGGCCAGCAATAGCAGTGGCCATTCTGCAGAAATACAAGGAGAGCTGCGTGGTCCTCAGCAGTTCTCAGTAAACTGGTTAATACATTGCTATTTAAAAAAGTACCGAAACATAGCCTCTTCAAATTGGGGGAGCAATTGTGCTTTCTCTAAACTTTCTGCCACTTTCTGTAGTTCTCAACATCTTTTTCTCCCCAGGGGTGGTTGAGAGCATAAAAAAGCAGCAGCAGCGACAGGGACGTGTCCCACATTTCCTGCTAAAGGCTCTGTTCACAGTCATCTCTGCTTTCCCTTCCACGACACGTGACAGGTCAGAGAACAAGGGCATGCAGACATCTGATGAAGGGGCCACCAGGCCAAGCTACAGCTGTGGAGGATCTCGTGGGTTTCTCCAAGCACGGGGCCTCCCTCTTGTGCTGTGACCTCACATGCCACTCAC
Source organism: Merops nubicus (assembly GCF_000691845.1). Taxonomy (NCBI): domain Eukaryota; kingdom Metazoa; phylum Chordata; class Aves; order Coraciiformes; family Meropidae; genus Merops; species Merops nubicus. Next base: position 14,080 of record NW_008621176.1, on the reverse strand, counting down.
AGCTGGCAAGTGGATAACAAGTGAGAGTGACCAGCTGCGTCTGCCACGTGTGGCCTTAGAGAAGGAGCGAGGCCGTGGCCACCACTAAAACCCCCAGGGACGCGCGAGGCACGGAGCCCTCCTGTAGCCTCTGCACAACACCTGAGAGATCTACAGGTCCTGCCGTGGTGTTTTGTGAGCTTTTTGGAGGGCAGCCTGCCTGAGACACACCCCTGAAAGCAAACTCCACAGGGATTGCAAGAACAAGGTGCCTGAGGGACTAGTCCACATGGAAGAAAGGGATTTATGCCTGCTGCAGGACATTTTTCCTTCAGCCTAAGCAGCAGGAGCCCATGCACTGAGTATTTTGCTCACTACATCCTCTGCCCTTCATGGAGCCACACAGCTTCTAACCTTCCCAGTCTGGGCTCTTCCATGACACAGACCCTGTCTGCATTTTTACCTGGGTAGAGCCTGAAGAATCCAGTGGAACTGCCAAAGTACTGCCAGGTCAGTGTGGGATCCCTTTCAAAGTTGTCCACAAAAATAGGATTCAAGGCTTCTGACATGTAAACTCCATTCAGGATGTCAGGGGCTGTTAGTGAAAGAATAGAAAATGGGGGAAAAAAATATGCAAAAGAGGGGAGGCCACTCACCATCCCTGATGGAGAAGGAGGATGGGAACAAAGGCAACCCCAGGAATAATGCAGCCTTGTCCAAAGCTTTGACATGGGGTGGGGAACTGGATGCGTCATTTAAGTAAATCCTGGAAGGCAGATCACCACTGGCTGCTACAGGTGATCTCAGCTTGGTCATATCCTATTATCCCCATTTCTCTTTCCAGCCTTGTCTGCTCTTGGGTCTTATATCTGGGTTGAAGAGAGACCCAGGAAACCCAGCACTGTGCTGAGCACAGCTGGCACACCATACAGGCAGGGCTCAGCTGCCACCCAAGAGGGGACGTATGGCTGCTGTAAGGCAGCTGCCTGATGCACCACTAAATGGAACAGCCTTTCTACAGAGTGTTTAAATTTATGTTAGATGTAATTACTTAAGACAAAGGAGCTCTAGGATTTACACAACATTTCTCTCTCTTGGTGTCTCCTCTTTTCCACAAGAATTCTTTCTTTTCTTCTTTGCCTGCCTTTTCTTTCACAAAGCCTGAGCTGTCCTCCCTTGCCCCTGATCTCGTCAGAATCAATAGGAAGTTGCAGACTTGCAAGAACTTGTAAGAGGCAGTGTATATTTGGTGTCTGTGTTGACTCATTGCCTCCAGAGACCAAACAGAGCAGCAGCAATAGAAACAGGGAATCATAAGAAATTAGTCGTTGTAGTCAACTGTATTAATGTTGAGTGTGATGGGGCTTTGACTTACCATTTCCTGTTTAGTCGCTTTACTAAAGGTGGTTTTGGTCAAAATAGGGGGAGAATTGAACTGTGACTCCCCAGTGATGTTGCCACTGTAACTCATGAAGGAAGGGAGCCAGGACTGCTGTGAAGAGCCAGGCTTGCTG
>NW_008621176.1:0-12556 GCF_000691845.1 Merops nubicus | reverse complement strand
AAAGAGTACTGCCAGGCACTGCTCCTGGGAGGAGCCCTGGGCATGGAAACAGCCCTCTTCCTTCATCTCCTGTTCATCCTCCAGCCAAAGCCAGAGCAGCTGGGTGGTTTGTCTCAAGCTGTACAGGCTTGAAGTCAGCTAGCTGGGCAGTGCTTCTCTGCTGTCTCTGACAGTGGCCATTTGGACACCTCTTTTTGTACGATGCTGTATGCAGCAGCTTGGTTTGTGTAGCTCTGCTATAGCTACCCATAGCCAGCACTACTGGTGGCTCTATTGTGAGCAAGATTTCTGTGTCTGGGGTTGTTAGACTACATGGAATTAATTTAAAATTGTGGGAGAAGTAGAACTCCCTTTACTGTCCTTCTAAAGAACATACCAGTGCTTACCCTGTCGTTACCGACACCCGATCCCCGGGATAGCTGCCACCCAACCTCTGCCGTTGGGTACCATCACAGACACTGGCTTCAATGTGAAGGATGCTGCAAATGGCGTTTATTGCGTCGCTGCAATTGCTTATATATGACAAGCCACACCCACAAGGCCCCTCGTGGGCAGTCTGAGCTTTCCGTTACATCGCGAGATCTTCCGCACGCCGATCCCTGCCTAGGGTGGGCTCTGCTCACCACAACATTACCCCGTCTGGTCACAAAGACTGTAAAAGAGCTCCATTTACGAGAGAAGTAACGGTGCTTTTTTTCTTGCCAAAATATATGCAAGGGGAAGAGATGATGGGGATATGAAGAAGCAACCAGTTCAGGCAGCTTTGAGTGCTGGCCAAAAGGAGCAGTAAACTTCAGATAATCACAAGTGGTGTCTCAGCCTGCAGACTTGTCAGCGTGCTGACCAGCCTGGAGAGGGGCCGGTTTCTGGTGGGTAGCTGAAGTGGTGTCAGTGTGCATGAAAAGAGGACACAATCCAGGCACAGGTGAGGCTATGTGAGCCTTGGTGCTTCCCTGGGCTTCCACAGCTGCCAAAGTGCCAAAGGCTTGCCGAGAATGGAAAATAGCCCAGAACAGTCATGTCCCAGTAGCAGTTGCCAATTACCGCCAGTCCTCTACAGATAAGCTCACTGGGAATGAAGAGTGTCCCTGTGATGTCTTAGTGCCTCATAACACAGAGGTACTTGGGGTCTAAATTCTCAGATGAAATCAATGAGATCCTTGACACCTAAAGCCCTTGACAGAGCTGATCCTTTGTACAGAGTAACAATTGCCAATAAATTCACATCACAGTCTTTCACAGCATCTTTGTTTGGGTAGATGAACCCTAGGAGACTATACTGCCTGCCTAAGATTTAGGACTGTTGATCATTAGAGGTCTTCCAAGAGCAGATTATACCTAAGTCCTGTCACTGTGACAGACTACAGCACAGATATGACTGTGCCTTGGGACATTACTTTTCCAGCTCTATTTTCTTTACTTTTCTGTCATTTGTGGTGCTTTGGTTGTTTTGTTTTTTTTTTTTTGTTTGTTTGTTTTGTTTCCCCCTCTCCTCTGTTATCATCCTTTCTTTTAGTATTATTATTGGTAGTTTCCAAAGCAACCTACTGGTAGTGAAGAAGTAGAAGCCCTTACCTTTATTGTAGACATTGGTGGGGAGCTGGATATCACTGTATGTTGTGTTCACCAATAGGTTATTGAAATGTTCGTTTGGCTCCAAAATGAATTCGTCTCCAAGCTCAACATAATTGTCATTTTCATCCTTCTCATTAATCAGGACAGAGTTATAGTAATCAAACTGTTGATGAAAACAGTGGAAAAGAGAAAGGCAACAATAGAGAATAAGACAGTTACCAGTACTGCCTGAAAAAAAAACACTCTTTTAAACATATAAAAGGGACATCTGAAGAATTCAGGCTTCAAATAGGATCAAGACAAACAGCAAACAAGTGCTGTTACCAAACAGAGTGCCAAGCTGCGCAAAAGATGGTTTCTGCCCAGTTTCTTAATGTCAGGTGCGTACTTGACTGAAAGCATGGTCATAACCAGCAGCAGAACAGCCACCTGAGAGCAAAGGGACGTAGTGGCAGACTCCTGTGGTTCCTCAGAGGTCTTTAAGTGACTAGCCAGAAAGGTGGAGTGTCTCACTGAGTCTGGCTCCCAGGTTTGCTTCAGGGCATGCCAGTGCTGACCTTACTTGCCCTGTCTCTACAGCTGTCATTTACTAGAGTTAACTCCTTATGTGCATCCAGCCAGGATTATCCCCTCACTGTCACTCCAAGCAGCAGGCACTTGTCAAGAGCAAAGGATAGAGCAGAAGGTGTTTAAAGACAACACAATTTTTCCCTTGTGAAGGGAGATTTAATGTCTCTGGTTACTTTAGTATCATCAGGACACTCTTCCCCCTTGGAAAACTTATTTTTAAGATGTTTTTGTTGACTTATCTGAGGGAAAAGGTTATATAAGTATTTGTGTTCAAGTACTAACAGTACTCAGGAGTTATGAATTGTGTGTGCGAACACAGAGTCATGTGTTTCAACTCACCCATAACCCTTATTGTGAATACAGTTGACCTGACTAGTATGATAGTATGGCCATAACATGATCCTTAAATAAAGAGGCAGGAGAGGTGAAATTGGTAGCTAGCTTGATTTCAAGAAGTGCTTTCATTCCCACTCGTTCCCAACATGAAGTATTATACTTGCAGGAGTGGCCTGTACCTCTGCAAAGCACTCTGTGCTTGTACTGTGGACAGTGGGGTCCCTTTATCAGTTTTCATTCCATTTCCCTTCACCAGCAATAATCCCATAGCTTGGCTACAACAGTTATTAACAGAAAGCCAATTATCCAAATTGCTTGAACAGCACCAAACTTTCACCTAACGGGAAGTCCTCACAAGTGCGTGACTGCAGGGTAGAGAAAAGATGATGAAAGCTGTTGAAAAAGATGGTGAGAAACTCAGCTCATTGGGATTAACAGTTTGCTGTGGATATTTCTAACAGCATCCCCCTCATTGCCCATACACACTCAATTTTTAGCTCATTTTCTAGTCAAGTAACCCACAAAGCACCATTTAGTTTGTACTAACACATCACATGATGGCAACATTGTTGTGCAGTAAATATATTGCAGGTAACACTGCAACCCAGTGTCCTCCCAAATCTTTCTCCTGGAGTCAAAGGGACTAATGTCCTTGGTGTTGCTAGATTTGGGATCTGCCAAAGGAGTCTCCTACCCTACTTTGTAGACAAGCTGGATGTCCTGAAGAAAAGGAAACTCCAAACCTGTCCTGGAATCTGTAGTGGCTGGGTGCTGCTAGACCTGCATTTTGACTAGTCTCTTGGAGGATACATGTCATATTTTGTCACATAAACTTACTTCCAGTGAGGAGTTGTACTCGTGGTTCAGATCTGCATCTTCTGCTGCTTCCACCAACCTCTAATGCAAGCACACAGAAAGAAAGATGAAGGGGTGCTGTGGGAAGCTCTCCAGAAGCTTTTCCAGCTCTATCAGCCAATTCATACAGCTAATGAAAAGACACATAACTGCCTCCTTCACCACAACACAGAGTCGTGGGGCCATAAACTTCCCTTTCCCCCTCCTTTTCTGCTGATCTGTCATTCTGTGCTGCAACTTTACAGCTTGGAAGGTTTATTCACAGCTACTTATTGCAAAGTATATTCACACCTACTTACTCCACAGTCCCTACTGAACCCCTGAGGAATCTTAGATATCACAGGGCATATACAAACAGAAACGGCTATTTAGAGAAACAACAGCCAAAGATTTAATTTCATTTTCCATGAATGCTTCCAAAGAACCATGGGAAAGGCATTTCAGGCCCAGCCTGATGTCAGCATCTCATCAAGAGAAAAGGCCTTGTGGGAGTCTCAGTCTGGTATTGTTACTGAGACAAAGACCATGACTCGATTTTGTAAAGGGCTCAACAATGCTGTGGCCACTTATAAGCTTTTACCATTTATGGAAGGCAATATAATCAACTAATACTCTCCAGTATGACGATTCAGGGCATTAATTCTCAATTGGTACAGAGTGGGAAGTAATCCAGCTGAATACATACATGTTTTCAGAGCTGCACAATCGGCAACAGTCTCAGAAAAACTATTTTTTTATTTTTTTATTTTTTTTTTTTTTCACAAAGGATAACGTAATCCAAACGCTGGAAAAGTCTCACTATGAATTTAATATTATGGGCCAAAGCTCTGGGTCTGAATATATCCACATTTCACTTTGAGATTCAAATGATGTGTTTCTGGATGAGTTTTCCACATTAGACACCTTAAACAGTCAAGGCTCTGTGACTACAGAAATATGCTTTTCACAGTGTGTAAATATAAGGGAATGTGATAGAGCCTTAAATGCAAGAAGTAAGAGTGGCCACAACGATTACCTGCTCTGATCCTCAACACAGCAACAGTTAAAGACCTCTTTCCACCTCCTCCGTGCTTCCCTGTGTACACAGATGGAAATTCAGGCACCTTCCTTGCAGCTAGTTTTCAGGGGGCTGCAGGAACTTCCCTCAAGCCACACAGAGCTGAAACAAGCTACTAGTCTTCAATGGCAGAGTGCATTATGCAAGGATGAACTTTGTTTTCACTTGAGAAGATTTTTCTTTTTAAACAGCTCTTTCAGGACAAAATGGCATTCGTTCCCTCATATTTATTCCTAGACCTTTTTTTTTTTAATCGTATTTCCTACTTTGGGCTGAGTGAGAAGCCAGCATTCCCTTGTCTGAACGCCCACATCCTCCCACCAGTGTCTGCTTAAAGCTCAGTGAGCAGCCAGCTGCACCAGCAGGCATTTAGTTGGGCAAGGAAGTCCTCATGCAACCTCTACACCCACACGCTCCTGGTACAGGCAGGAGGCCTATGTCTACAGCTCTGGGGCTGACAGGAGAGGACTTCCCTCCCCATAGCCCCTGTCATCATACCTCAACAGCTTCAACCTTCCTTCGGAGCATGCTTTCCATCTGCTCTGAGAACTTCTTCACCAGCTCCAAGCCATCCACCTCTTTGATCTTCAGAGTTGGCTCCACATCTTTGTACTTCTATACAAGGGAAAGCAGAAAATCCTGCTGAGGAGGAAGATCATAAGGAGAGGGGTGAATCTGTTATTGTTAGCTGGGTATTGTCTCTGGTGAAGAAAGAGGTGTTGAAAGAACTGATCTGATTTTTCACCTTCTCCCATCTTTGCCTTTTCTCCCTTTTCACCCTGTAATTTAGGTGTGCACAGATCACTGGCCATATAACACAAAGTATTTTAACTAAGAGCAACTGATCCCATTGTGAGCTTGTGGCTGTTGAAAACAGCAGTGTACCTGAAGCCATTAGTGCCTACACATAAGAGAGAAAAGCAGAAGGCTGACTTTTGAAAACCTAAGACAGACATGGTGCTTATATCCATAAGAGCATTGCAGGCATCACATACCTGAAGTTTACTTAAGGCAGAAGGAAAGGGAAGGGAATGGAGCTGTATGCTGTCCTTACATCACCTCCTATGTCATATGTACTCTGTGGCACTAGTGGGAGAGATGTCATGCTAGTGTATGTCCTGTCCTCCCACAGTGCTATCATATCTGTCAGGCCTGCAGTAACAAGGGTCTGCTCAGTGCTTAGGTGGGAGACCACCAAGGAAAGGACAGCAAGACAGTTATGATGGTACTTATTCTGCATGCATGAACGTGCTTTGAGCCAAGAGGTGATTCCCAGAAACTAGAAATTATGAGCATGGCTACTTAGTGCTGCCTCCACTTGGAGAGATGCCATAATGAGGAGAATCTGGATCTGCTTTAGAGATAACCAGTTTCTTCTGATCATGTTTCAATAATCTAGGCATTAAAAACCCAAGAGTATTCTCAAACTGAGTAACCATAATCTGCCTCCCTAAATCAGCCTTTCAAGACCAGATACAATAGTCTTCATTTCTCCTTTTCAAAAAAACCTGAAAGCTAACAGAAAGATAGAAAGAGAGTAAAAAAAAAAAAAAAAAACCAAAAAAAAAACCACACCCCCCCCAAAACCACAAACCTGGAAAAAGGTCAGAATATTATTAACCTGTTTTAGAGAAGATAGAGGCTTATCTCCCTGGCAATGTAGAGGCATGAAGGCAACTGACTGAATTTCCTTGGTCCCTCATCATCAATCCCAGCGGTGTGTACACATACCATCCAGATTCATGTTGTATTAGCTCCACAGCAGCAATCTCAGCCAGTGCTGGACTTCTTGTGCTGGTGCAAAGTGAAGTCTTGAAAAGGGTAACTGGATGGCAGGGGTTTTAGTGGCACTTTTGATTTAGAATAAAGTATTGAGTGAAGGACTTTGCATGTCTTTAGGGTGAGCAGAGGAGCTTCTTTTGTTCAAGAAGCTCACTGACCATCCAGGAGGGTGGCTGAACACAAGCAGAGGAAAAAATGCCTTAAGGATGGGGCAGGCTGAGGACGTCAGACAGAAATAGCAGCAGCATCCAGCCTGCAGCAAGCATGGCAGGGTGGCTGCTTGCTCTGTCTGGCATGATTACCAGCAAGGGTTTTACTGGATTAAAAGCTCCAGGCCTCACATCCCCTCTGCTGCGGCTGGGTAGCTGGGATGGGCGGGGGAGGAGGAGGAGGATGAGGAGGGAGGGGTTAGGTTGAGCACCAAGGTTAGCATAGCCATGCTGCCAAGAGAGACACGTGCAACAATAACCCCCCGACTGAGGTCCCTGGCTGCCGATGAGACCACAGCACACATCCCAGCTGGTGCCTGTCCCATTTAGCTCCATGTCATGGTTTTGTCAGGAGGGAAGTGATCTCTGCCAGGGTAGGCTTTAATCAGGCTCTCCTCGGGGGGAGGAAGGTAATCTCTCCTGGGAAAGCTAGTGAAGCGGGGCACCACACCAGCACGGGCACGCATGCGCCTTACAAAGTGACCTGCCATCGGTTACCTTGGGTCATAGCTTGAACCAAAAAAGAACAGAGCTCTTTACCTGGATCTTTGTTTAATGTGCTTTAACACATTGACAAGTAGATGTTAATAGGGTAAAGGTAATCATGAGCAATCATGATCAGTCTACTAACACCATGCACGTCAGCCCTGGGAACTAGTCAGAGCTGAGAAGACCGAAAAAAAAAAAACACCAAAACCACCACTTCCCACAAAGTTTCAGCTGGCTACAAGGAGTACACCATGTGTGAGCTCAGATCCCCTTTGAACTTATTTTTTTTCTAAAAATGATATAGCAAACCATAATGTTTCTGTATTCCTGCAACTAAAATCTCTTGGTATTAATGAATATTCACTGCAAGAGTTTCTAAAGGTGGACAACAGAGTAATACCTGTGATTTGATGCTGTTACCAGACACTATGGTTGAAAATACACAGCAAATTCTCAACTACAAGCATCTATGTTGACACTATTGACCTGCACAACATGATTTTAGGGTTCAGGTCATCTCAAGCTACAGAACAGAATGAGCTACAGACTTAGGAGAACTGGCTGAAAGGATCCAATGTTGAAAGGGGGCCAGAAAGTTAACTCTGATCCAACAGAAGACTTTTATGCTCATTGCGTACTCGGTATTCCCTTAAAACAACAGGAATAATTAAGATTCTCCTTCTGCAGTGGTGGGGGTGGTGATTTAAAAGTGGAATATCCAGGATTCAGTATCCTAAGTTTTATCTGCGAAAAGAGATGTCACCAAATATATTTTCTTGTTCCCTTCTCCATGAAATTTAGGCCATTGAAGTAGCGTTGCATTACTCATTGCTAGTCAAACTATATTAAGAGTGTGAAGGACATTGCTTTCATCTTCACCCAGGAAAATGCCTAATTAAACTTCTTCAGTTTTTCTGTTCTTCTTTGCTACGTTGTTTTTTTTAGCACTTTCTAGTAATTACACTGCTGGAGCCAAGCCCTGCTGGCCTTTCTGAGCCCTATCCACTGGGGAAGGCAATCAGCACCTTGGCTACAGAAGGAAGAGGGAAGTAATTATCTGAAAAGCTTCAAATGTGTCATTAAACTAGTAGAAGAAAAGTTTGGGGTCTACTGAAGCTGATGCCATTTCTGTCACTCAGAGGCAAGCCCTGAGAAGCCCAGAATCACCATGGTATGTCTCCTGGCATGGCTGCCATCAATGGCCACAGGCTTTTGGTCATGACCTGGCCAGCTGCTGCAGCAGCAGGACTATGGCAAACAGACCTAATAAGCTACAGGTTCCAACTTTCTATTCCTTAGCTCTGGGAGAGCACAGAATCGTTTTGGTTGGAAAACACCTTTAAGATCAAGTCCAGCCATTAACCTAACTCTGCCAGCCCAGCACTAAACCATGTCCCTAAGAACCTAAGCTACACGTCTTTTAAATGCCTCCAGAGATGGTGACTCTACCACTTTCCCAGGCAGCCTGTTCCACTGCTTAATAACCCTTTCAGTAAAGAAGTTTATCTTAATATCCAGCCTAAACCTCCCCTGGCACAACTTGAGGCCGTTTCCTCCGAGATGTTACTGCCCTTGTCCTGCTTGGCCTTTCACATTGCCTCCTTACTTCAGCTGTTGTACCCTCAGCTGGTCTAGACCCCAGCCAGCATTTTAGTACAGATCCATCATCTCTTAGCCAGGTTCAAGTACACAAGCTTATCTTATCCTCTGCTGCTTAAATGGTCAAGAGAATACAACAAATGCTTCAGCCATCAAAACAAAGGCACTATTCAGCTTTTGCCAGCTCTGTGAGGTTTGATATGATGACATGCTGACTGCTTGGGTTAGAGAACCACCTGGGGCCTTTCTCACCCTTTTTTCCAGGGTGAAAATATGTCTTCATGGATTCAAGAGGTATCTACTAGTTCACCAGATCTCTGGGAACAATAAAGCCTGGTAAGAAATTTTGGGTTTGCAACATTTTAGGGTTTTTCTGGAGGAAACAAACCAACCCAAAGAAAACCAAACAAACTCAAAGTCACAAAAGGAAGTTTATGCCAAATAATAAAGAGATATTTTACATGCAAAGCATTCAGTAACTGAAAATTCATAGCTGTTGAAGCAACAATAAGCTAGTTACTCCAAGTCTATTAGGCATGAGGGACACATGAGGTAAAATACGAAAAGTGTTATCTCTCAGTTTGCATTTCCTCAAAAGCAAGTTGCCCATCAACTTAAGCACTGAGGAAAGAATGATCTGGGCCCCCCACTGTGCTCCCCCCACCTCTGCTGCATACTCACCCACACAGAGAAATATTTCATGGGAAAAACAAGCAATGGCTCAAGAAGAGAAGGGTGTCTGAGGAGGACACGTTTGAATTTCCAGACTTGGGTTCCATTTGGCTCCCCAGGCCTGGCTTGCCCACAGTCTGCACCAGCATGGTGATCTACATAAAGCTATTTGGAGTCTGCCAAGGTGCCTCTCATGGGGCATGTAAACATTGCCTACTAGTAAAAAAACTGTCCTGAAGCTGTGCTCCTGCATCCCTGACACTTGAAGCGCTGCAGATGGAGCACTCCTGGATGGTCTCTGCTTTGAGATGCTGATTTGTGAGAATGTGTCTGGCCCAGTGCTTGCTAAGGAAACAGAGTCTGAGGGAAGGATGGAGGAAGTGGGTGCTGGTTGGTCCGTCCCTAGTTCCTGGGAAATGAAAGAACTCAAGAAGTCAGACTTGAGAGTTGAAAGGTTAATCTGGGCTGTTTAAACTGTTTAAGTAACATTAGTTCAGGTCATGCATTTAGGACAGGACTGTTACAGTGTTTACAGATCACGGCTACATCAAGCTCATCTGTAACCCTGTGGGAAGTGGTGACAGTGACTCACTAAAGGACATTTTCCCTTTGAGGCATGGGTGACACTGTGTTCCACTCAAGGCTGTCCACAAATTGTGCAAAGCACAATCAGTCTGTGCTACATCCAGACCCAAACACATGCAAGAGCAAACCAAACACCTTCATCTCTCCAGGAATAAAACCATGTAGATACTTGGGCATGGAAATGTGAGTCTAAGAGCCTTGAAAAAGAATATCAGGGAAACGTAGCTCTGCCTTGATGCCTCTTAACATGAACATTAGAGTGGATTTTATTATATCCAGGCTTCTTTTTCATCAGAAATTGTTTTTCTTTGCTTCCAGTGAATTACACCAAAAGCTGATAGAGTTGTGAATTTTTCTTCAAGATTTGATTGCCATAAGTGTAATTTTTAGTTGCACCACACTAGCATCTACAGGTCTCTCATAACCCCTACCCCAAAGTGAACGAGATCCCAAGAGACAAAACACATAGTGTGGACAGAGGGAGGTGAAATGATCTGGTGCAACATTTCCAGAGGACAAACACAGCACAGCTGTCTTGACACCCACCTCAGTGCCACATCTGCCACCCTTGGCCTCTATCATTATCTTTTGTAACATTGGTATTTTCAGGCTACCCTGTGTTCTCCTTAGTCCTACTGACTTTTGGACATTAAGGAACATGAACTCCCTTAATCTCTTAGTAGAAACAGACACAGAAGCAGTGCAAGCTGTCTGTGTTGAGGCACACCTATGCAGCATCAGACACAAGTACCTGAATATCAAATAATCCAAGTCTGTATCTCCTGCCGACTGGAGCTCCAGGACCCACCAGAAATGCCTTAGCATGTCACTTTGCCTCTAATAATGATTACCTGGGGGCCCAATGGAAGAATAGGCAATGCAGAAGCATCATCAAAACCACTGAAAGCCAAACTTCTACCACATCAACAGCCCAGGGAACCCTCACAGCTTTTGCCTACCTTTTGCAACAGGAGAGAGCCTGAATACTTAGTCACAATGGAGTACAGCTCCCCACTAAAGGCATCTGCCCAAGACTTCACCCTAAAAAGAGGGAAAAAAAGGAAAGCAATGTTAATAACTTAAAGTCAGCAGAACTGCTCACTTCTTCAGAGAGGGAAAATTTCATCTTCCTAAGCATGAACATTCCTCCCCAGCCCCACCACTTCTCTAAGCCACTCTAGCAACAATGCTTTCTCCCCAGATTACTGGCCAGACAAGCAGTAAGGAGGCAAGCGTGACTCTTGGACATGGGTCAGCAAGGAGAAATAGTGATTTCTGCTGGTGTCAGTCACTACGTTTTGACCCAAAGCGGAATTTATCTCACCTAAACTTAGAGGTAGAAAAGATGTGTGTTTGGTCTTAGATGTCATCCGTTTTCCTCTGTTGGCAAAGTTAAATAAATAGCACTTTGCAGACACCTATTTGTCTTCATTGATTGCAGACAGAGCATGGAGCGAATGGCTAGACATCTAACGTCAAGACTACTGAACAGAAATAAGTATCAGACCTAAAAGATGTTGTCAAGATTCACCTCTCTGTTTCAGTTCCTAGAGCTGTGTGGGGCAGAGACTAAGCAGCTAGACAAATTCACTGCTCCCAGCAGAAATACCGTGGCTTGATAATGCCAGAGTAGATTATGCACCTCATCAATGTAAAACACTACTCACGCTTATGCCATCCTGTAAATAATTGATGATAGCAATACCACATGGAGAACATAAGGATGTTGAAGAGCAGCCTGAACATTGAGCCATCCAAATCAAAATAGATGGCTCTCATAATTGACAGAGCACTTCATCAGAAATCTGTTCCATGATTCATATTAGGCAGTTCCACCTACATGCAGTTCCTTCAATAAGGATTCACTTAGGAGAGATTTATTTAATGGAATAAATGGTCTTCTCCACTTACCTAAATATACTACTTATTTATATGGTATAGCATCTTACCTATGGCTTCTAGTAGGTTTCTTCTAGGCCTAAGCAGAATTTAACCTTAGTGTCTGATTTCCAGTTCATTGCACCACTTTTATGACAGAATAATACTCCAACATTGAGAGGAGCTCTGGAGTAAAGCCAGCTCAGCAATGGGGGAACAATCACTACAGCAAACTTTAGCCTAGGAAAGCCCATTCAGGTTCCCCCCCTACAAACAGAGACAGACAGGCAGTTATAGGGGATGATTTAGAACATATATAAGGCAGCTTCTTCTCCAAACTATAGCTGTCTCCACTGCCTATACAAGAAGCATAAAGAGGGGCTGGCTGCCTTTTTAAATCATTCTTTAATTCGCATTCATTTCTAACCACTGAGTGTGATCTAGCACCAGCTGATGTCAATAAGAACAAGGTTTCCTCTCTTTCTCTCTCCTTTTTTAAATTTTTTTTTTTTTTTTTTTTTTGCATTGTGCTCTTCATCTTATTTTGACAGCCAAAGCTTTTATCTCTTCATTTCATTCTTAGAGAAAAAAGAATATGGGTGTTTGCTAGGAGACCAGGATTTATTGCCCCATATCAGAGTTTTTCTAGCAATCCTAGAATTATAGAGGAAATCAGCAACAGGGTCCCCATGGGATGCCTTCTTGTTTGGTGTACTGACTAATGCATTCCCTGAGATATGAGGATCTCTGAATCAACCTTTAACTTGGTGCCCATCTGCTGCTGCTGGTTTTATAACTTTTATGTATGAGATGCTTTGTGTTGTGTTGATATTAACTAATATTCTCTAGTCTCCCCCACCTTTTATTGTAAAAAGAGAGAACATAATCATGAAGTTTGGGATAGTAATTTTAGCAGGGAGGTTCATTTTCACAGAATCACAGAATGTTA
>NW_008621175.1:0-213 GCF_000691845.1 Merops nubicus | reverse complement strand
ATGAATGGTGGCTGTGCTCAGCCAGGTCTCATGCATATGGTGAGCTGGGGCTGGTCTCAGCTGGGATTCCCCTTGTCCAAACTATTCGCACCCATGTAATGAGTTTTGGCCATTCTCAGCCCTGCTCAACCTTTGCAAGAAGTTCTCAGCAGGGCTCACTCGTGTGATGAGTTGGGGCTGTTCTCCGTCAGAGCTCACCCATGCAATGAATTC
>NW_008621174.1:23547-35236 GCF_000691845.1 Merops nubicus | reverse complement strand
GGGCAGAGACCTGGAGAGGGGTACCGGGGGAGATGGTGCCTTCCCCTCAGCAGGAGCCCAGGACAGGCCCGTGGCTGTGGGACAGGGAGGACATGGAGGGAGACCCTGCCTGTCCATAGCCACAACGGCTTCGTGACCCCCCAGATGGGGATGGTGGTGGTGGGGGTGGCAGCAGCGTGCTGGGGTGCGAGCTGCACCGTGCCCCTGACAGACAGTTTGTCCCCCATCCCCTGCATGGCATCAGGAGCGTCCCCAGCACCCAGCTTGGGCATTGCATCTGTGCAAAACAGCGACGCTCATCAGCCACGACAGTCATCCAGGGAGGCTGATTTTTGTGTAAAATTCGGTTCTATGTAGCTTTGGTTTTAACAGGCTTGTGCGATAGCAAGTCAAAAGCTTGTAGATGCTGTTACTCCTTAGTAGTTCTCTTTATCATCAAAGCTTGTGGCCTCAAAGAATGAATCCAGGTTTGCTTGAATCATCTCCCACAGGCTGGCGTTGCACAATTAAGGGAGAGTGATTGACTTTATAGTTGGAGCTCTTACCCATGCTTTCACCAGGTTGCATTCACTACATTGTCTGATACTGGGGCTCAGTCTTCCTCTGTGAAATACAGGCACAGTGTTACTGCTCTGAGGCATCTCTCCCATTCCAAGATATGTTTAAAGTCACCAGCAGCAGGGTGGAGGTTTCCTCAACCCAACCCCTTCTGGTCTCCTGAGTGCAAGTTGCTTAGACTGACCCATTTTGGAAATATACAGCTGTATTAGATGTCTTCTAATGCCTTTCTGGGTTTCTTCATTCAGGAAGGATACTGCACATATCCCTGGAGTAACTGCTAAAGGATTGCTGAGGCTCAGAAAAACATTAAGTTCACTTGTGGCTACCTGTTACTGGACTCTCATCTTGCAGCTGGATCTCCAGAATTGCCAGTTCTTGTTCTTAGCCACTTAAATGGCTTGGGAGCACAAGGTTTTATATCATGGATAGAACCAGACAGAACCACAGGCTGTGCAGAGTTACGTTAAATTGAAAATGATTTCCTAATGATGCGCATAAATCGAATTGAGTTGTAGGTTTGTTTACTTGCTTTCTAGCATTTTATCAAAAATGCATCTTTCAATACCAGTTGCATGAACAAGCCTGCAATATGCAGCCATAAATTCTCAGACAGCACAAACACTTGCTTGGGTCTGATAGATTTTAGCAGACAAAATGATTTTAAAGGTACCTTTGGTTTAGGTTATCCAATTTACTAGCTACCTAGGCATGTTTTTATCTTTAAAACATCCAGCCTGTAAGGTCCATGCTATTTTTTCCTTCTTGACATATTGGTGGTAGATTATTATTGTGCAGGTTTTGGGTGGAACCTTGAAATCTAGATTTTGTGTGCTCTTTGGAGAACTTCTCACACTGATAGAGGCTTTTCTGGGTATCACAACCTCTACGTTTCCAATCCCTGCTGTTTTTTGTACTGTTGACTTTCTTGTAGCCATGCTGTGCTTGGTCCAGAGCATCTGCTGCACGCCAGCACCATGGATGGGTGGCTCAAGAAGAGGTCTGGCACCACACAAAGTGTTTTCTCAGGAGTCATGGAAATTACCCAGATTTAAAATGCAGCCAGGGAGATTCCTTTCCATATTTCTATTTCCTTGAGAGGATGTTATTTTACTTTATCTGATGTGGTGCCTTATTCTGCTGTAAATACCTGATATCTCTGACAGGCTGTTAACGACATCATTCAGCGATTCAGCTCAGGACATGTTTATTATCTTGCATTATATTAAATTGTTCTGGGTGATCCCTTTGAAAATCAGTTGTTTGCTGTCTAATTGGCTGATTTCACTCACTAATAAATCGTTAGATAGCATTCATTTTTGGCTCCTGTTAAAGAACAATATTAGACAGTAGTAGAGATGTCTCCTTCAACGCATGTGGGTGGAATTTTGAGCTCTTGGTGTAATTCCAGTAGCCTTGTTTGAAATACCACTTCCATTACCATAAGGAGAGACCTTTTGTGGACTCGTCCTGGCATAAAGAAATTAACCCCAAAGAGATCTAAAGCATCACTGGCATCATAATAGTTAATGGAGCTTCTGAGAGCATTGATCCGAAGCGGTTGCCTACCGTTGGGATTTCAAATGGATGGAGCTTCCATTACAGCAGCTCAGCTGGGTTAGGCACTGACAGATATTGATGAGATAACAAGTTTGCTGTATCGATGCTGTCTGGCCAAACTCCTCTCACACCAGGCTAAAACCCTGTTTTACAAAGCGGCCCCTAAGCCAGAGATGAAGTACTGGAGGATTTGGGGGCTGGTTTTAAGGGAGATGCTCCTTTGTGTGCTGGTGATGCTGAACGTCAAACTTCTGGAGGCTCAGGCCTGCAAAACAGCAAGAGAATCACAGAATGGAGAGGGTTGGAAGGGACCTCTGGAGATCACCTCATCCAACCCCCTGCTAAAGCAGGTCCACCTAGAGCAGGTTGCCCAGGATTGCATCCAGGCAGGTTTGGAAAATCTCCTGAGCAGGAGATGCCAATGATAGGCCAGGGTTAAAGTCCTCATTCATCTGGAGGGGAAGCCCAACTCCTCCCTGTTGCCAGGTCTTCCAGCCTGTGCCTCATGAAAGCCTCAAACCTAGAAGATCTCATCTCCTCCCTCTCCTGACAGCCCTGTGTTGGCCAAGTCAGAACAACACCTGAGAGCTCCTGGTTTAGCTTGTGTGCTGCTGCTTTTAAAGTGCTGTGAGCACGTGCCACGGGCTGGAGGCTGTGATTCAAAAGCATCTTTCCAGTCCTCTCACAAACCACCTGATGAGCAGCCTTTGAACAACGTGAGGTGCACCTCAGCCCCTTGGACCGACTGCCTCCCACGCCACCGAGGTTGCTCAGGAGATTTTTCCACCCCAGCTTGGAGCCCTGCTACCCTCTGATATCTGCAGGCAGGACTGGCTGGGGGCACTTGCAAGAAGCTCTCGTTTATTTTTTAAGAAATGCCCTTCAAATTATTTCCCTTTTTCAACTTAATTTTCCTAGCTAGAGAAGCCATCCCTGGTGGTTTGCTGTGATTCAGTGCAACGAGGGCTCTGTAAAAGGCTCTGACAGGGTCGTTGCCAGTGGAGGAGTTTAAATAACTCTACAGCTCCTTATGAAATTGAAGATCTGCTTATTTAACATAGACAGCAATAAAAATAGTTTCTGGTGTCGGTGGATGCATTTCAGCAGAGAAATGTGGCTTAAATGTCTTCATTTAATTCCAGCCTATTTAAAATTGATCTCACGGACCGGAAAAGAGATTTGGGGTTTTTTTCCCCCCCCCTTAACGAGGGTCTGTGAAGGAAATTAATACAGGGAAGGGAAAATAGAAATACAATACTGCACTCAGTGAAACAAATGCTCCTGACTGAGGGGTTGGTTACTCGCTAGCACCGCTGGAAACGCCAGCTGTATAAGGTATGTTTTATTATAGAATTAACCTTGACCTGGGGTTCAAAGAGAAAGGTTAGTTTGAAATAAATCAGTAGTATGGTCAGGTCACTTCAAAGAGTCTAAAGCTGAGCTTGAAGATTACATGCTGTTTATGTGTATCCAGTTGGAGTAGAACATATGGTAAAGATAATAGAAGTAAACTATTTATCTCTTCCCCCACCCCCCCACCCCCGTTAGGATTTAACGCCTCTTTGTCCTTTGCCTTGTGTATGCTGCAGGGGATTTCTTTTTGTCCTGAGATGTTTATTGAAAACAGAAAGGTGGAGTAAAGCGACCTTCTCAAGTCAGCTGGGTGAAATAAGTTGCCTTTAGCGTTTTTCCAGTTGCTCAGATAAAAGTAAGAACTGCTTTGGAAATAGTTGTGGGATGAATCGTGTTTCTTTGTCACTTGTCTCGAGGAGTTCATATAAGAAAATCAAACCAAAATGTGCTCGGCTCTGGGTTGTTGTAGTTCTGATGGAAAAGCAGGACCACATTGAATTGTTATGTGGATTTAAGAGCTTCCCAAACACTAGTTAGTTCCTGCAACACCCCAGCAAAACGTGTGTGAGCGTCCCAGCTAGTGTGGGGAGCGGGGAATGAGGCTGGTTAAACAATTTACCCAAAGCCACCCGTTATCTGTGGCAAAACTCATCTGAGTCCTCAAAGCTGTGGTTGATCCCAACAAGTTTGGGGGCAGAGGGCAAGAGTCTCACCTCAAATTTCCTGAATGCTTGTCTGCTGCTAAAACCACAAGACTGACCCTTATCTTTTGGCCCAGGATCCTTTATTCTTTTGCTCTTTCTGCAATGAGGGAGGTGTCAGGACTGGGAAGGTGACATGTCCAGCAGTCATTTGTGGAGAAGTGATGGGAAGAGCAGGGCTGGTGGCATTGCTGGGAAGCAGAGATCTACTGAAATGAAACCCAGACACGGTCATTCTCCAACAGCTTTGCTCCAGATTGTTTTTTTCCTAATGTGATACATGCAGCATGCAGATAGGAGCATATTTTAAGATTTAGAATTGCATGTTTTTTCCCATTAATAGGGAAATCTGATAATTATCCATTTTAAAAGCAATTGCTGAACAATAGGAAGGAGTGTGCTCGTTAAAAGCAAACATAAAAGTGAGCTGGATCTCTCAGGGTGCTGAGCCTTTGATAGATTTGCTCCTTACAGCAGTCTTTGATCTGTCACACCAGAAAACAAACTCACTGGGAGACTGGTTATGGGATATGGAGCAGTTCACCTCCAGGTCACAGGCTGGAGTCCAAGGCAGGTCAGGAGCAAGCCCCCAGGTCAGCTCTGGTGAGAGGTGGGGATGGCAGCACCGCCCACGTCTGCGCTGCAGCTGCCTGGGGAGCACAAGGAGAAGGTGGCTCTGCAGGGCCACACATCGTGGCACCCACCACCAAACCCCTGCAGCTAAGGGGGGGCCTATGGCTTCTTCCCCCAGTCCCAAAGGAGAGCTTTGTGAGGCCACACTTCAATCCTGGGTTCAGTTTTGGGCCTTTCACTCCATGAAGGACCTTAAGGGGCTGGGGTGTGGCCAGAGAAGGGCAACGAAGCTGCTGGGGAAGGGTCTAGAGCCCAAATGTGGTGAGGAGCAGCTGAGGGAGCTGGGGGTGCTGAGCCTGGAGCAAAGGAGGCTCAGGGGAGACCTTGCTCTTGAGAATTTCCTGACAGGAGGTTGAATCCAGGTAGGGGTCTGCCTCTACTCCCAAGGAAAAAGCAATGGGACAATCTTGGACTTGATGATCCTAGAGGTCCTTTCCAACCATAATGATTCTATGACAAGAGGAGATAGCCTCAAGTTGTGCCCAGGGAGGTTTATGTTGGACATGAAGAAAAATTTCTTCCCTAAAAGGGTTGTCCAGGGCTGTCCCAGGCTGCCCAGGGCAGTGGTGGAGTCCCCACCCCTGGAGGGGTTTCCAAGCCATGGAGATGAGGTGCTGAGGGACATGGGTCAGTGGGGACCTGGCAGTGCTGGTTTAGTGGTTGGACTTGATGATCTTAAAGGTCTCTTCCAAGCAAAGTGATTCCATGATTCCAAAGAGGTTCCACTGCCAAGCATCTCTATGTCTTTCTGGGAGTGAGGGGCCCAAATCTGCACCCAGGATTCAACGTGTGGCCTCACCAGTGCTGAGTCCAGAGGGACAATCCCTGCCCTAATCCTGCTGGCCACACTGGTGCTGATCCCAGCCAGGATTTTTAATGTATTGTTTTTCCATGACCCTGACACCACTCAAAGGGCTGTTATCTCAGAAATACTGAAGGAAATATGACACAGGAAGATGTTTCCCTACCTGGAATCCTCCTTTCTGAGGGCTGATTCCTAAGGAAAAGTTGTGTAGAGTTGTTTTGGAAGTGCAGGAAGGTAGACAGAAGTGAGAGAAGTCTGGAATCTTGTGTAGCCCAAGCCAAAGTCATGTCATCTGAAATAAGTGGTTACCTGAAGTTTGGCCCAACCTCACTCCGCACATGGCTCTCAACTCCAGACTATAGCAAGACCCAAGCTGTCTGCTGGGGGATGGTGCACCTCAAAAATGATATTTTTTGAGCCCAGAAGAGTAGTCTGGACTGCCTTCACTTAGGGCTGAAGGTCTCAGGGGAGTCAGTGGTGGGAGATGTGACCTTCTGCTGGCTGGTCAGCACTGGGAGCACCATCAGCTGGAGCTGTCACCTTCTTTTATCCATTTTTTTCATGACTCAAACCAGCGTATGACGGATGTGTATTGCAGGAAGGCCAAGGAGCCTTTTGCTGTAGAGGTGAGGGCAGGAAATGGGCTGAGATCAGCAACAACCTGCCTGGCAGGAGGTCAGGGAACCACTGCACAGACACGAATTCATGTGGCACGAGCCTGTGCCAGGGGCAGCTTGGTGCCACCAGCTCCGGGGGGCAGCAGGGTCCTGGGAGCCTCAGCAGGAGCTGGCACAGGAGGGGAACTGGACAGCAGAACGTGAAAGATGTAAGGGAAAATCTAAAAGAAAGATCCATGAAGGAGTGATGGTGGACAAACCTTTTTGCTTCTCAGACAAGGGTCATAAAAATGTTCCAAGGGCTGGAATGTCTTTCCTGTGAGGGCAGGCTGAGAGAGCTGGGGTTGTTCAGCCTGGAGAAGAGGAAGCTCCAGGGAGACCCTCTGTGGCTTTTCAGTACTTCAAGGGAGCCTACAGGAAAGCTTGGGAGAAACTCTTTATCAGGGATTGTGGTGATAGCACAAGGGGTAACAGTTTTAAACTGAAAGAAAATAGATTTAGATTAGAAGTAAGGAAGTTCTTCACTCTGAGGATGGTGAGACCCTGGCCCAGGTTGCCCAGAGAGGTGGTTGATGCCCCGTTCCTGGAACCATTCCAGGTGAGGTTGGCTGGGGCTCTGAGTTGCAGATGTCCCTGCTCAGTGCAGGAGGGCTGGACTAGGTGGCCTTGAAAGGTCCCTTCCAACCCAAGCCATTCCATTACTCTATGACTGTGCTCTGTGTCAAAGGCTGTGTAGCTCTGGTGCAACCTCAGCAGTGCATGAACAGTGTGCAGGGAGCTGCCCGAGCAACCCCACTTCTGCTGAGCCCCAAAATACCCAGCCTGGGACCCAGAGAGGCCTGTCCACACCCTCATCCCACCCTTGAGGTTCTACAATTCCTGGCTCTGTGGCACTGGAGAGGATAAAGCTGCACTTCATGGCCAGATTCGCTGGGAGAGGTCCAGCCTTCCCCTGCCTCTGAGCCTCCCATCTGCCGCGTTGCTCTTTTTTTGCCCTGTAGGGTGATGCCTCTTCGGAGTGCAAACAGCAAAAGGAGGGTGTGTGGTGCCTGCTTTAGCTCCCCTCCTACCCTGGAGGGAGAGGATCCTGCCCTGTGCTGGTCTCCTTTTGCCGGCTGATGGCAGCAGCGCATCTGCACAGGCAGAGCCAGCTCTGCTCCTCTCCTGCCTCTTCCCTTTGCTGCTTCTTACCCCAAAGATTGCAACTTTCGGGTTGGAACGCAGCTCCCCGCTGCCCCGCTGTGAACCCACCCTTGCCTCGGATCAATAAGTCATGCACGGGAGAGTTCCCAGAGAGTGGCAGGGAAATAAATCTGCCGCTTTCCAGGGGAAAAACTGCACGGAACTTTCTTGGTCTGTGCACCCACCTGCTGATTTGTCCCCTTCCAGCACAGCAGGACTAATGAGTCAACTCCAAAAATAAATGCCAGGCCCAGAGTTGTTCCTCTTCTACAGACAGGAGTGATATTTCCTTGGGAGCAGGCAGACAACGGGGCAATTCCCTCTCCCCAGGGTCATCCTGCTTTTCCTCAGGCTGGGGCAGCGCCTGGCATTACTTTTAAAGGAAAAGAATATTCCTCTCTTGCTTTCTTAACCACAACCAATGATTTTAGGGGAAGAAGGAGGACAGGACGCTCTCGTTAGGTGGTTCCCCACTCAGCCCCACACTGAAATATTTAAGCTCCCCCATGAATAATGCAGCTTCAGCCCCAAGCCTGTTTTGCACTTCAGACTAAGCGGGCCCATAAAACAACAGGATTGCTCCCGGCACACATTCCGCCTTACAGGACATCTCCCACCGAGCAAAGCTTTGTCTTCACTGCCACAAAGGCTGGTGGGAGTTTTTCCCTGTCTCCAAGAGAGAGATAACGAGCACGAGAGCTCTTGCTTTAAAATATTAGTGGAAACAAGTGACCTGTGGTGTTTTTTTTTTTACCTGGTGCTAACTAGCTGTGGTCCGCACCACATCTCCCACCCACGGCTGATCCTGTGGAGGTTCCTTTTTATCCAGCTGCCTCATAGCAGAGCTAGAGAGGACTTCATCTATAGGGAAAATACTCCCTATTTGGCTGCTGGGCAAAGCCAGAGTGAGCCAGGTCCCTCGTCTGCACCTAAACAACAGCAGCTGCATTCGTGTGACTGAAAGAAGAGAGAAGTGTGCTGGGAGTGGTGTAGAGTGAGTCTCTCTCTGAGCAGTTTGCACTGGCATAATCAGTGTCTGCTATGCAATATTGGGTCTGATTTACATCCCACTGAGAGCTCTCAGGGCAGCGTTGCTCACACGTGCCCCATCACAGAGCAAACCCCTTCCCCTGGAAAGCTGCAGAGAGATTTTTGTAGCATTTTCATGATGCTGCTGTTCAGAACAGGACCCCTTTGGTGTTGGGTTGAGTTGCTCCCACTCATGCTGTGCAAAACTCTCCCCTCCTCAAAGAAAAAGGACAAATGAGGCAAAAGGGGGGAAAAAAAGTGTGTGTGTGTCCCCTTCCCATGTAGATACCTTTACACTTGCCCTAAACTACAAAGGTGAGGGTCTTGATGAATTTTGGATTAAAAGGAGCAATATACCTCCATGGACATCTGGTCTGTCATCAATAATGACATTAGGATCTGTCACATAGGAATTGCCATCTGTGATCTGGTCAGAGGCCTTTCAAAGGGAAGGAAATGGGAGGGTGGAGATCAAGGAATGGTGTGCTGCAGGGAAGAGTGGCTTGGAAGCCCCAGAGGTGCACGTGCCCTTCCTTCAGGTCTGCAAATCACTTTGTTCCTCCAGCAGGTCAAGGACAAAGGCAGAAAAATCTTGGGGTTTGGAAAAATCTTGGGGAGTCTTTGCTGAAGGGAGGAGATGAAGCAAGGAAAGGTGGGAGGTGGTTTAAAAAAAAGGTGTTTAAAACACTGCCAGATGGTTAAAAAAAAGGGTCACAGTGTGTGCAAAGGTTCATCCAGACCTGAACCCTCTCCCCAGAGGAAGATGAGGGTGATGCTCAGAGAAGAATAAGAAGAGGGTCATGCAGGGTGTGCTGTGCAGCCTCCATAGTACTTGGGGGCTGTCCAGGTTAGGTGTGAGATGCAGGGAATCAACCAAGCTCTGAGCTCCACTGCAAACAACTGCAGCACAGAAAGCAAATGAAAAATGGAGCATTGCCCCCCTCCCAGACTGCTCACATCAGGCTGTGGCTCCAGAAATGTGTGCCAGTGCTTCTCCAGAGCCTGCTGCTGGTGAGTCCCATCCAGTAGTCACTCCCAGAACTGTTGCAAGTGAAGATGGAAAGAGGAGTCAGAGACCTGAAACAACTAGGAGAGGTATTCCAGCTGCTTTCTGGCCTTGTCTGGGTTAACCCCTTCTAACCCTCTCCCAAACCAGCACTGCTTGGAAAGCTGGGCATCTCTGGAAACCCACCTGCTGCCACAGGCCATAATGTTCAAGCCTCCAGGGACCCCACAGTGCTATTTTCCACACGTTTTGTTTTTCTCTTTATTAGCTAGGTCTAAACTTTCCCCCTAGAAACCCAAGATTAATCTGATCACCAGCCCATCAGCTATTTATTTAAAGAGGTAAGTCCTCATCTTGTATTTTGGCCATCAATCCCCATTAGTTTCTCTATATGGTTGATTGAATAGTCCATTGGCTGTACTAATAAGCACCCATTAGCTGTCCCACAGAGCTTTAGTTTTATTAGAAACAATTCATGTCAGTCTAGGCCAGATGAAATGCTTTTAGCTGGATTGTTTTGATTGCATTACTTGGAAGGTGGCATCTGGAAGGTTAGAGAGATGCAGCAGCTGACTGAACTGCTTTGCACATCCACGATGCTGGAGAAATGCAGAAGATCCTGTCGTGAGTGGGGTGAGGGATTGCTGCAAGGGCACACTGGGCACACTGAAATCTGCAGGAGTGGCTCTTTGGTTTGCCCCGTTTGGGTCAGTCAGGAAGGAATCTCCAAGGATTTGAAGCAGATGTTCCCATCATCTCCTCTCAGGCTTTGGCCTTTCGAAAGCTGATGGATCTCAGGACTCGCCGTTGGTGTTTTTCTTCCTTTTTCATTCCTTGCAAGTCCAGAAACTCCCATTTTCACAGCGTTTTGGGCTGTGGTAAGCTGTTTACAAGCAATTTGGCTTGCTGCTCTGCAGAAAAAAAAAGAAGTGTGGAAGGCAGGAATTGCTGGAAATCACTCCTCAGCTGCTCTCCATCATGCCAGCTCTGGCTTCCATCTCCCCGACAGCCCTGCTAAAAGGATAATAATGCTTTAAAAATTAGAGTCAGCCGAACAACTACTTCATAAATTCATGGCCTTGCCCTGATCCTTTCCAGAAGTTTTTCTTTCAGACGTTGGATTCATTCCCTTTGGAAATGCTTCTGCTTTTCTGCTTTCCGAGCGCTCGCTTGGGTCACTCAGCTATGCAAAGGGGGTTACCAATTATCTGTCATTAGCTCAACGTAAACAAGCCTCATTTGGGGATAATCTTGTGATCTCTCCTTCAGAGAATACGGGATAATCTCGCCATGATATTGTCTCATTGTGGGATTTTGTCCTTGATAGATAAACCGGTCCTGAAATCCTATTAAGAGCTATTCTTTCTCCCCTGAAAAGAGCCAAACTCAGATGAAACAAACCCCTGGCAAACTTGGAAGAGACCCTTAGCTTTGTCTACCTGATGGGGAACAGCTCTGTTTTGCAGCAGCTGGTTCCATCTCTACCACTTCTGAAAGCAACTGAAGATCTAATGCAGCTCCAGCTTTTCTATGGGACCAATGGTCCTTCTCAGCCCATCAAATCCACCTCAAGCTACCGGCAGGCAACCACGGCAAATATCACGGGGGCTTGCTTGAAGGGTGGTGGGAAGGAAGTGCTTAGTGGAAAGGCTGGTTGAGTGGGTGATACAGCATCTTTCCAACCAAAGGTAGGTCCTCTCCATGCCAAGGGATGAATTGCCCCGTTGTGTTTTCCACGTGCCCCAAAGGCTTGGAGTGCTGGAGGAGCTGGGCAGGAGAGCTCCCACCATTGCCAGTTGGAGGTGAGGTTCAGCTTGAGTGTTCTACTTCATGATGTAGGAAGGGTTTCCAGGGTTTTCAGCCTGGGCTCCTCTGTGAACATTAAAGCCACTGTAAGACCTAAAGTTTCAGGCCCTTTAAACCACCCTGAGCAGCTCTGCCTTGGAAAGGGGCTGTAGAGGGAATATTTGCTGCTTGTTGTCATGGAATCATAGAATGGTTTAGGTTGAAAGGGACCTTAAAGGTCATCAAACTCCAACCCCCCTGCCATGGGCAAGGACACCTCCCACTAGACCAGGTTGCTCAGAGCCCCATCCAACCTGGCCTTGAACACTTCCAGGGATCCACATCCACAACTTTTCTGGGCATCCTGTGCCAGTGTCTTACCACTCTCACAGGAAAGAATTTCTTCAGCAGCCTGGCCAACACTCAGCCCTCCACAGCTCATGACACGTGTAGCTCAGTC